>NC_132889.1:2257911-2460411 GCF_030463535.1 Salminus brasiliensis | reverse complement strand
TTCTGAAATCAAAAGAGCTGATCCTGCTTTTGTTGGAGTAACTGTCTCTACAGTCCAGGGAGGAGGAGCATTGCTGCAAGGATTTGATTGCACTCAGTGACAAGAGTGTTCGTCATCATCATCCCACCCCCACCTCATCATCCCCAGCTCCTCCCAAAAGTACTGGATGGAGCTCCACCATCCATCATTCCATTCATTCCACTGCTCCACAGCTCAATGCTGAGGGGAAGGGGGCTTAAAACTCCTCTAGCCCACCCCTGGCACTTGGCATGGTGCCAATAGATTCATGTACGTCTCTACAGGGACTAGGCAAGCTGTGCATGTGTGTGCATTTGCACATCCATGTCAGCAAAGAACGCGACTCGCAACTGAAAGTAGGTGAATGCATTCTTTAGAAGTGGTGTCCACAAACATTTGGCTAAGAATTTGTTGATTGAGAATCAATATTTTATTGATTATCTATGATTTCGCTGTTTCAGAACCATGAAATCACAGATGTGGAATTTCATACAGTGACCAGAAAGTGTTACGCAACCCTGCCACCCTCCTTCCCTCGTCCTGATGCAGCGCAGCACACTTGGCATTCTCTCAAGCAGCTTCATGAGGACCTGGGATGCTTTTCAGCAGGACTGAAGAAGATACACATGCTGAGGCGCCTGTCAGCTGCTGAAAACTACTCGATGGGGCCAATAAAAAAAACTTTCTGAATCTTATATTCGGTTCTTGCTTTGGAGGGAATTTGCATTTGGCAGATGTTCTCCTCCAGAGTGAGTGTAGAGACAGAAGACTTGCCAAAGCAGGACCATTACTGTCGTTTATGTCAGGGTTCGTCAGTAGCTGAGCCTGCGCTCAGGCAGAAGCAGTAGTAGGTAGGGAGCTGATGACGAGACTTAACGGCATAAAAACATCAGTAAGAACCAAGAGAACATCAAAATCATGATAGTAAAGCTGTTCAAATTATGCACATTATATTGACAAAAGTATTGGGACACCTGCTTGTTCATTAACTGTCTCTACTGTCCAGGAAAAAAAGAGTTTCTACTAGATTTTGTAGGAACATTGCTGCGAGGATTTGATTGCATTCAACGGCAAGATCATTAGTTCATGAGGTCAGGATGTTGGATGATGATCACCACCCCACTTCGTCATCCCCAACTCCCCAACTCCTCCCACAAGTACTGGATGGGGCATCACCATCATTCCAAGAAACACTTAGCAAAACCATAGCAACCACCTGAAATACCACCCCAACCACCTAGTGTATATCACCTAGCATTGTTCTTTACATCGTGTCCAAATTTCATGATAAACGGACCAATAGAAATGTTCCAAAATGAATTGAAAGTTGAGAAGTAAGGAAGTTAGGAAGTTAGTTTTTTCCTTCTCTTGTAAAGTTGCCTTTTTGGAGATACAAGGTTTTTACATGACAACGACAACACGGTACATCAGATATCTGAAGCTTTATATGTCAGGTCTGATGCGAAGGCCTCACCTCCCCACTTACAGGATTTAAAAGATCTGCTGCTGTTATGGTGCCAGATACCACAGAACGCCTCCAGGGGGAGCTGTTTTGGGCGCTTATTAGGCCAGTGCTCACAACAGCTTGTCTAATTAGCGAATATAAGCCCGTGCAGGGCACATGACCGGTAGGCTAGCGTACAAACAGAAGGGCAAACTCCAACCTACGCCCGTGCTTTCATTCCATCCACCTTTGCCTGCTGCTGTACGCCAAGCGAGCGGCTCAGGTTGCCGGGTATGCAGATGAAGGAAACGGTTCGGCTACGTTAAACTGCTGCTGCTATTCCTGCGACGCCAAGCTGGAGTGTGACCTCGACTGGCCTCAGCTCCGGGAAGACGTTTCATGCGTTTGCTGGAACGCTTCCTTTTCCTTTCTGAGCTTTTCTGAAGACGGATGGAGCGCCTCAGCCGCGGCAGCAGCTCCCCGTGGTGAACTTGGGGTGAAAGTACCGAAAAAAAAGGGCTCGTCTGACAGGCGAGGTTAGCGGATCACACGGAAAAGCTGGTGCATGTAAATACGATACAGTCTGGCAGCCAGTCAAAGCAAGGCCTACAACCAACAGAGCGCATGTGGAAATTTCTTATTTCATTTAGTGCAGCATCCCTACTGCAGCCGAAGCCCTTTCTAATACCTGCAAAAGCAGCGCTACAAGGGCGTGGGGGGTTAGCTCATACTGGCTGTCCTGTGTTCTTAATATCTTCAATTTTGACGTAGTTATTCTTTACGGTGCGTCAGACTTTCACAGTCACAGTCATACAGGTTAAGCTTGGGCGCTATAATCCTATAAATATGGCTCATATGTCTGAATAATAATAAAAAAAGAGAAATTAATAAGGGTTTTATGTCTGAGGTGGGAAAATATGTTTTTGCAGGATGAGCAGTATATGGACAAAAGTATTTGGACACCTGAGCATTGATCGTTTCTTCTGAAATCAAAGGGATTTAAAAGCTGCTTTTGTTGGAGTAACTAACTGTTGTTGGAGTAAGTGGCTTTCTACTAGATTTTGGAGCAGCATTGCTGTGAGGATTTGATTGCAATCAGTGACAAGAGCGTTAGTGAGGTTGGATGATCATCATCCCACCCCACCTCATCATCCTCAGCTCCTCTTCAATGTACTGGATGGAGCTCCACCATCCATCATTCCAGAGAACACAGTTCCTCCACTGCTCCACAGCTCCTCAAAGCTGGGGGGCTTTATACGGCTGGCATTATTAGGCAGCATGGTGCCAATAGGTTCATGTATGTCTCTACAGGGACTAGACAAGCTGTGTTTGTGTGTGCACAACGTCATAGCAACTACCTGGGATACCATAGCAACCACCTAGCAGCAGTACATCACATTGGTGTTTTCATAGGAGTCACAAATGGACGCTGCCATGCATGAGTCTAAAGGCACCCTGCCCAGTGGTGATAGATGGAGAGGTACACAGCCCTGCAGCACTGGGAGCACTGGGCTGTGGAGCTCTTCTTCTAGACTTCTTCTAGAGTGCTGGAGCTCCCACCAATACCTCTGGGATGAGGCTGAGTGCCATTTTTTTTCATCCATAACTAAGCATCCATTATCACTACCTGACCTCCCTAATGTTCTCCTGGCCGAATGCCATCAAATCCTCACAGTAATGGTCCAAAATCAAGCGCACGGCCTTGGCAGATGAGTTACTGCAGCAAAGGGAGAACAAACAACAAACCACATATAATGACCATATATATATATTATTTATTTATATATTAATTGGTTGAGCGATTAATACATTTTGAGCATTCCTATTGGTCCATTCTTTGTGCCATAGTGTCACAATATAAGAGCAGCTTCCAGATTCAGATTATTAAAAGGGAAAAGTGTCAGAAATGGAGATCCGTGTTTTTTTGGGTGATGGTAAATAAACAGTGCTTGTGCTGCAGAAGTGTGTCTCTGTGGAGGATGTGAACTTCTCTATACCTAGAACTTCAAAAACTCACTGAATTTGACCAGGGGTGTCAAAGCCTTTGCATAAGACTGTGCATATACACACACACACACACACTCACACACACTTCAACAAAACTTAGTTCTTATTGAGAAGGACCATGACAGGCTGTATGCAGTAGATATACTGTATTATGCATGTCTTATATGTATCTTCCTGCACGGGATGACACGCTACACTGTCACCTATACATAATGGATACAGCACTGTACGCCACAAAAGCAGAGGCGGGGAGAAGACTGAAAAGCTCATCACTAATGAATTAATCAAGTAAATCTCCGACTCCAAACCCGTCGTGGCTGCTCGACCACACCTGAGACAAAGGAATCTGTGCATTCTTCTCAGAGCTATTCCTTCAAAGCTGGGGAAAAGACCACAGGACCACAGGGTGACAGGCCAGATGCTGCAATACTGTAAAATATTAAAGGGCAAAATTGATCAGTCAGAGCAGACATAAAACCAGACCCGGCTTTCCTCCTGCGCTAGAACCGCTAGAGGAACCTGAAGCATCCCAGGTCCGGAATGCTGCATATATGATACCTTTGGAGTCCAACACAGGGTCCCGTTTGCGCATGAGCGGCGTCCAGTGGGAATACGAATCATGCCAGCGTCCTCTGTGTCTTCCTATACATGAATAAGTGTCTTATTAAACTAGAAAAGCGATTTTTTTGAAGATGGTTGCTATGGCGTTGCTAACCAGTTTCTATGGTGTTGCAAAGTAGTTTCTGGTTCACTGCTATATCCTCCCTGCTATAAGTTGTTGCTAGGTGGTTGCTATGGTGTTGCCACATGTCACTATGGTTTTGCTTGGTTCTTGATAGATGAGTGTTGTGGTGGTAGCGTTGCAAGATGGTTGCTATGGTATTTCAGGTGGGTGCTTTGGTGTTGCAAAGTGATTGCTACGGTATCCCAGGTGATCGCTATGGTGTTTTTAAGGGTGCCATGGTGTTGCTAAGTGGTTGCTATGGCATCCTAGTTGGCAGACATGGTGTTGCTAAGTACTTGGTGTTAGAGTTGTGCTGTAGAGCTGCTAGGTGGTTGCTATGGTCTTTCAGGTAGGTTGGTATGGTGTTGCTAGGAGGTTGCTATGGTGTCCTCTCGTGTTACTATGGTTTTGCCAAGTGCTTGTTAGATGCACTAACAAGGTGCATTGCTGTGTTGCTGTGTTGTTGCAAAGTGGTTGCTAAGCCATCCCAGGGGCTTGCTAGGGCGTTGCTATGTGATTGCTATGGTATCTTAGGTGGTGGCTATGGTGTTGCTAAATGCTTGTTAGATGGGTGCCACAGTTGCGCTAAGTGGTTGCTGTAGTGTTGCTAAGTGTTTAGTGTGGTAGGTAGAGTTGCTATGGTATTTCAGGTGGTTGGTATGGTGTTGCAAACTGGTTTCTAGGGCATTCCAGGGGCTTGCTAGGGTGCTAGTGACTGCTATGGCTATGGTGTTGTTAAGTGCTTGCTAGATGGGTGCCACAGTATTGCTTAGTGGTTGCTGTGGTTTCCTAGTTGGTTGACTTGGTGTTGCTAAGTACTTGGTGTTAGAGTGGTGCTGTAGAGTTGCTAGGTGGTTGCTATGGTATTTTAGGTGGTCCCTATGGTGGTGCTAGGTGCTAGGGACATCACAGGTAATTGCTTTGATGTCTCCTTTGATTGCTAGTGTGTTGCCAAGTGGTTGCTGTGGTAGCCCATGCGGTTGTATGGGTGATGCCAGTGTATATGACTGAAGCTCTGCAACCTGCTTCTGCAGAGAGACTGAATAAGGCTGCTGTTATCTGAGTTTTGATGAATGGACGGGTTTTAAAAACTGTGGATTACTCCAAGGCTGTCGTCTAGATTTGACCCCCAGACTCCGCATCCACCACCTTCCCTTGCTTCCAATCGATGACACTAAAAGCTCTAATCTGATTGGTAAAAAGAGCTGATTGGACAAAGCTGCTATCATGCTGATTTAAGCGGCAAATCAATACTCCACCAGACCCGCGCCTCTTTTCCCTCGCCGGCCTCAGTTAACTTTCCCAAGGACGTGTCTGCTGCTGCTCACGAGTGACCTTGCTACCAACATACGGGTGCACACGCTCACGCAAATATACTTTTACTAGCATGGGTACACACACATTAGCCCGTCTGTTCACGCACGCGACACTGCACGCAACATTAGCACAGCAAGGCGGAGGTAATTTAATGACACAGGAATCGGGGGGCTGTGGGACGGCTGACCGCTCCGCTGCCGGCCTTTAGAACCTCATCATCCAGCACTGTTCAGGCTCGCGGGGACTGTTCATTAGTAAGTCCACTGGGAACAGGATTCACTTTAATTCATGATTCAGAGCACGAATCAGTTCAGTTCTGATTCAGAAAATGAGAAGAAATGATTCAGTGATCCAATCTCAATTCAAATAGATTCCTTTGGTACTTTAGGTGGTTGCTATGGTGTTGCGAAGTGGTTGCAAGATGATTGATATGGTGTTGCTGAATGGCTGCTACGTTAATCCAGGTATTTGTTGTTGAATTGATAAGTGGTCGCTAGGTGGTTGCTATGGTATCCCAGGTATTTGCTAGGGTACTGATAAGCGATTTCTATGTGGTTGTTGTGGTGTCTGGTGCTTACTATATGAGTAATGTAGTGTTGCCAGGTGGCTGCTATGGTATCCCAGGTAGTTGCTATGGTGTTGCTAAGTGGTTGCTAGATGATTGATATGGTGTTGCTAAATGGCTGCTATGGTTTTCCAGGTATTTGTTGTTGAATTGATAAGTGGTCACTAGGTGGTTGCTATGGTATCCTAGGTATTTGCTATGGTACTGATAAGCGATTTCTATGTGGTTGTTGTGTCTGGTGCTTACTATATGAGTGATGTAGTGTTGCCAGGTGGCTGCTATGGTATCCCAGGTAGTTGCTATGATGTTGCTAAGTGGTTGCTAGGTAGTTGCTGTGGTGTTGCAAAGTGGTTGCTAGATGATTGATATAGTGTTGCTAAATGGCTGCTATGGTGTTCCCGGTATTTGTTGTTGAATTGATAAGTGGTTGCTAGGTGATTGTTATGGTATCTCATGTATTTGCTGTGGTATAGTAAGCGATTTCTATGTGGTTGCTGTGGTGTCTGGGGCTTACAAGATGAGTGATGTAGTGATGCTAGGTGGTTGCTATGATGTTGCTAAGTGGTTGCTGTGGTGTTGCTAAGTAGTTGATAGATTATTGATATGGTGTTGCTAGATGGCTGCTGTGGTATCCCAGGTATTTGATAAGTGGTATAGTATCTTGTATTGATAAGTGGTCACTAGGTGGTTGCCATGGTATCTCAGGTAGTTCCTGCAGTATTGTTAGGTTGTTAGATTTCTAGGTTGTTGCTATGGTGTTGCTAATAGCGCCAAAGTTCTATCACACATCTAGCGCCCAGAAACCTTTGTTCCAGCACTGGCAGACAAAACAGGAACCAGGGAGCACAAAGCACTGCAACCTTTCCAACCTTTGGCGAGGAGCAAGTTCATTAGGTGGCTGGGGCTCAAACACAGCGCAGCCCCCTTTAAAAAATTTCCTCTTTTCTTGTGTGGAGAAGGCACGGGCGCCCGGCGCTCAGACGGGGGAGTGATGGCCAATTAGGCCCCCTTTTTTCCGATGAGCGGTCCGCGGGCCCGTGCGGCAATTAGGCCAGCTGGGAAAGGCCTCTCATTACTGGCTGTGGCCAGCTCCATTATAGCCTCCCTCCAAGCTTACGCTGCAGCTTTCACATTCCAATAACGCTCATTAGGACCCGGGCCTTAGCGAAGCTACCTGCCTAAGCGTGCCTCAATCGCATTCCTCTCGGCCGCTCTTTATCCCGTTACCACCTGAAAGGGACGTCCGTTGCCGCTCAGACGGGCTGGGGATGGTGGGGGTAATGTATTCAAATGGCTAATGAAAGAAGAGGTCTGATAAATAAAGCCTGATAAGGCAATCAGGCGGTGAATTATTTAGCATTAGCTAATCCTATTCAGCTTTAGCCAGGACCACGGGGCACAGCGAAAGAGCTCGTTAGCCATCCCATCTCTGAAAAAAAAGGCTAACGAGGCTATCAGCGGATGGACGCGAGTTGGCGGGATCTTTGCACAGTCATAACTGATTGCTACAAGCTTTCTTCCATTATTAGCACGGCTAGCATTTTGGATATCAGGGCCCATTTCATGTTAAACAGCACTGCCTTTGATATACTGAAACGGTGATGTCACAAAGGACACATTTACATATGCCCGCCCATTCAGTCTATAGTCAGCGATAAATGAACGCAGTGGCTGGAGCTTTAACTGTCACAGAAAATATAAGACACATTATGGACAAAAGTATTGGGACACCTGCTGTTTTTTTCTGAAATCAAGGCTATTAAAAATAGTTTCTCCTGCTTTTGTTGTGTCCAGGGAAGAAGGCTTTCTACCAGATTTTGGAGGAGCATTATGGGTGAGGATTTGATTGCATTCGGCGGCAAGAGCATCAGTGAGGTCAGAATGGTGGACGATCGATCACCACCTCACCTCATCATCTCCAACTCCCCAACTCATCCCAAAAAAATTATTGGATGGAGCACCACTCATTTCCAATATTATGTACCATTTTACCATATATGTACCACAATACCATATCATGTCCAATTATTTGCGGACACCCCTTCTAATAAGTGGAATAAGTGTCCACAAATAATTTGACATATAATAATTGGACATATATATATATATATATATATATATATATATATATATATATGTATATATATATATATATATATATATATATATATATATATGTATATATATATATATATATATATATATATATATATATATAGGCTTGAGGTATATATATCTCCAGCTTGGTGTAATTAATTGTTGCCCCACTGCGGCTTCCACTTACAGCCAAAACCTAGAGGAGGCGTTTGTGCTGAAAAATGGAAAGGTACAATAGTACAAAAGTTGCTTTCTCATGCAGTACGAGAGACATTCATTGTTTCTTTCCGAAAGAACAAAAAAATAAAAGCAGAACGAGAAAGAAATCCGCGCTTGAACACGCACAAGTTAGAATTCCGGAGGTCAAGCGCTTTCGGAAGTGCGCTGTTAGCAAATAGAATCTTTTTTTTTTCTTCCCGACACTTCTTCTTAAAATGAAACAATCGGCCCTCGGTGCCGTTTCCTCCTCAGCCGTGGCGCAACAAAGGCAGATAATTGCATTTCATCCGGAGCGGAGAAGGAAAAACTTCCACTCCTGAAGTGTTACACAAAAGAAGCGATGATGGGAAAAAAAAACGGTTTTCAGCATATTTCTCCCCTCCCATTCCCACTCCCGTCCTCGGGAACGCTCCACATCAATCACTGTTTCAACTTACCGCGTCGCTCTGATGCTGCCTGATATGGTTTTGAGAGAGAGAGAGAGTGCTAGAGAGAGTGAAGGAGAGAGAGAAAAAGAGAGAGAGTGAGGTAGAGAGAGAGAAAGAGAGAGTGAGAGGGAGCGATTATCCGTCATCATTTTATCAGTTCCAAGGGAACCTTACACGTGTTTCAAGTACGGGGCATCACAAATTAAAAGCCACTTCAGCTTCCAGCCAGAGATGGTGGCTCAGCACAAACGCTATCATGCGCTTCATGCCTTCAGGTAAATGCAGAGGCAGCTACGCAGCTTTTTCGTGTGGCGAAATTTATTTTTCCAACAGATCTGCTACAACAGATAGAAGTTCACATATACACTTAAAAGACAAAAGTATTGGGACACCTGCTTGTTCACTGCTTCTTCTGAAATCAAGGCTATTAAAGAGTTGATCCTGAATTGTTGGAAGAACGGTCTCTGCTGTCCAGAGAAGAAGACTTTCTACTAGATCATTTGACTGCATCCAGCATTTATTAATGAGGTCAGGATGTTGAATGATTGATTGGCATGGTGCCCCTAAGTTCATGTGTATCTGCTCCAGAGAGTCCTATTCTATTGGCAGTACTTCACTACAGGGACTAGACAAGCTTTGTGTGCATTTGCACATCTGTGTCAGCAGCAATGGGTGCAACTTAAAGTAGCTGAATGCATTCATTAGAAAGGAGTGTCCACAAACATTTGGACATATTGTGCTTTTACTATGATTTATATTTAAGTACTTAACGTCAGGTGTACTACAGCAGCCCTAAACAGGCGCCCGCACTGCTGCGAATAAGGCTTGTTACTGTCACCTAGAGGGCGCTAGAGGGCGCTCTGCTAGAACACAGCGGTGAAAACAAAGGATCGGAAATGAATCAGCTCATTTTAAAACGTTCTACTAGATTTTTAAATCATTCCAGAGAACACAGTTCTTCCACAGCTCAATGTTGGGGGGCTTTATACCCCTCTGCTAGCCAACGCCTGGCATTATTAGACAGAATGGAGCCAATAGGTTCATGATGTTTATCTGCTCCAAGGAGTCCTATTCTATTGGCAGTACTTCTGTTGTGACTTTGGTAGTGGGTCTGGAAAACATCCGAGCCATGATCTAGAGTTACACCAGCAATGGGCTGTGGAAACGTCCAACCTACGATGCAGAGTGGCTCAGGCGGCGGGTCTGGAAAACATCCGAGCCATGATCTAGAGTTACACCAGCAATGGGCTGTGGAAACGTCCAACCTACGATGCAGAGTGGCTCAGGCGGCGGGTCTGGAAAACATCCGAGCCATGATCTAGAGTTACACCAGCAATGGGCTGTGGAAACGTCCAATCTATGATGCAGAGTCGATCAGGCGGCGGGTCTGGAAAACATCCAAGCCCGATGTAAAGTCTCTCTGTTGACATTCCAGGACTTACTTTAGCAGTGGGCCGGGAAAACATCCTAGTGGCGACGTAAAATCGAGTGGAAACATCTGAGACGCAATGTAGAGTCATTCCGGCTGCAGGACACGGAAACATCCGAGCCACGGGTCAGAGGCAGGCCTGTGAAACGCGGACAACCGACCCAGGAAGCCGCATAGCTGTGATGTAGAAACACCCCAAACACTCCAAGAACCTATTCCTCCACTCACAACACCACCTTCTTCACGTTCGCCTTTAGCGAATGTGCTAGTTCCCAGTCTGGTGCTAGTTTAGAGAGTGATTGGTGACAGAAGGAGCCACTCGGTCACCCTCCCTCTCTCTCTCAGAGACCCCGGGGCGGGCGGGATAAGCTCCAGCTCGCCCGTTTATCCAGTTTGGAGCCTCTGTTTGGTTTCCCCTTCACACTACTAGCTTCTCTCTCTCTCTCTCTCTCTCTCTCTCTCTCTCTCCTCCAAAAAACGGCTCACCCCGGCCACCCAGAGGCAGGTGGCACCAAACGCTCGCCATATGGTGGCCGCTGAAAGCGCGGAGATGAGGAATTAGACCTAACTGGGCAGAGATGGAGATCAATGATGGCCACTTATCGCTTCAGGACATGGGGGTGTTTGTTATTTATCTAACAAAGAGCGCCGGCAATTTCTGGGCTCGAACAACAGGACGGGAGAAAGTGCTCTCTTTCTCCATGCCCCCCCCTCTCCTCCTCCCCGCCTGGCTCAACATCACCCTTTTGTTTGGCCAAAAAAGAAGGGAGAGCAAAGATTGGTGATGGAGGGTGGGTGGGGTGGGGGATAGGCATCTTCCTGTGAATACTTCTCCATTTCTCTGATCGCGCCGCGGCGGCTAGCGGTGGCTCACAGTGGGAGCTCACAGCTTTTGAAAGAAGCCTGCTGACGGTCACAGTGCTGCCCATCCTGAGGGCTATTACAACACAACCCCTTAACTGCAGTATATATATATATATATATATATAAACACACAGCGCAGCTTGACTAGTCCCTGTAGAGAAGTACTGCCAATAGATTAGGACTCCCTGGAGCAGATATTCATGAACCTATTGGCACCATGCCACCACACCTGGGCATTAGAGGGGTATAACACCCCCCAGCAATGAGCTGTGGAGCAGTGGAGTACTGTGTTCTCTGGACTGATGGATGGAGCTCCATTCAATGCGACTTTTTAGATGAGTTGGGGGGGACCTCCGCAAAGCTTTAGTCGCTAAATGCAACCATATCCTCACAGCAATGTGCGTTCTAAAATCTATTAGAAAGCCTTCTTCCCTGGACAGTAGAGACAGTCGCCCCAACAAAAGCAGGATCAGCTCTTTTTAATATCCTAACACAATGAATGAGCAAGCGTCCCAATACTTTTGTCCATTTAGTGTGTATATCACTATAGTGTGCACAATATATATATATATATATATATATATATATATATATATATATATATATACATCATATATTATCATAAATATTATTACTATATTATAATAGATTTTATATACAGTATTATGCAAAAGTTTGGACAACCTGGTCACATGACAACGTTCATTTTCATAAACAAATCCGCTACAGCAAGCAAATTAAAGTTGAATATTTTTAAAATATCATATTTATCATATAAATAGACATAAATTCATAAAAATATACATGTTTAATTACGTAAATAAACAGTAATTATGCTTTAGGGTGTGCAGACGTCTTTCCTTGGAGAGCATGTGACTTATTTACATGTCTTTAAAGCAGAGGTGCTCAAAGACTGTGTGAGTCTATTGACACATGCACTGGAGCTCCTGATGGAAATGTCTCAAGTGGCCGTACGTAAATGAAGCGTTACATCATTACAGCGGGTTTCTTTCAGGTACTTGCTTTGCCAGGAGTTCTGCCAGAGACTCATCTTCTTCATTTGCGAAGCTCTCGACACGTCTGATTCAGACTCTCAGAGCCACTGAAAACCTTGGCGTGATGATTTTATTATCTGCTGTAGGTTTTGCCACTCCTGTGTCAACAGTCTACTCAGTTCTTCAGCGCGGTTTGACCTGGATGGGGAGCTCTCTGCCCCACTTCAGAAGCCAGAACCCGGGAGAGCTCCCCATCCAGTCTGTCGGGATATTGGACATCTCTTAGACCCGGGTTCTGGCTTCTGAAATCATACCAACCACCATATCTGGAGCATCGCTCTGTCTGCACTGTCAAACTGTCTGCACACAGGAACCACTAGCTTAGGAACTAAAACTTTGAGGTGATGATCGATTGCTTAGCAACGACTGGACATCTAAAAGCATAAGGAATGAGATGGGTCTGTCCCACTATAGCATCTCCTGTACGTAAGCAACTGGTCTTTTCATCAGCATTCCCATGGGAATTGGGTAATATATATTTATATATATATATTTTAGTTTGAATTTTATATTATATAATATATATATTCTATTTAGTAATCTATATATATATATATATATATATATATATTCTATTTAGAGTATACATATATACTCTATCTATATTTTTATTTGTAATCATATATATTGTTTTATTTATTTATTTTGTTACATTTTTATCTTTATATACGTCTTATCTGTATATATTTATATTCTGCTCATATTTTTTATTTTATTTTATAAATAAATACTCTAAATACTATCTCTAAATAATTTTTGATGTCATTATTATATTTATTTATCTTGATATATATTTTTCTTTTCTTTTTTTCTTCCTTTTCTTTCTTTATTTAATTGTAATCTGTACATATTTTTATCTCAAATCTCCCTCTCTCTATTCCTTTAAGACATGTAAAGCCAGTCTGCTGCTCCTTTTTGATTTTGATTCATACTAAAGTAAACAATTCCTCTTTTCAGAGAAAAATGAAAGATTCAGCGATGCACTGAATCGCTCCTAAAGAATCACGAATGAATCGAATCGTCCTACAGTTCAAACCTCCGGCCGGGCGTAAGAAAGAGCCACGGAGGGCCGAGACTTCCACTGGAGGAAATCAAATCAGGCCAGTTTATTGGGAGCATCGCTCCAGAGAGCGCGGGGTTACAAATAGCAGCCAGTGGGGGAGTGCGCACAGGAACCGGCCGAAACACAGCACTGCCAGCTCAGAAATGTAATGTATTTGCCTGGTAGTGTGTGTGTGTGTGAGTGCGCATGATGGATGATGTTGAGTTACACGCCATCACTAGATATAAAGTGCATTTGGATCTGGTGCAACACAACAGCGTCCGGTTTTAAAATTGTGGCTGTAATAGCTCTTAGCGGCTAGCGGTGGTCCGCTCCGTGTGGCAGCCTGACGTTGCTGCTGGTGCGTCACTTCTCTGCACTGTGATTTATTTCCACAGCACTGTGTTGGTATTTATACAGCGTCAGTCTATTCTGCTGCGGCTCAGGCCTGAATACAGTGCCGGGAGTCCACTGCCCGCTACCTCACACGCTACATCACTGGAGTTATTATGATAAGTGTGTTTGAGGACAAGTCCAAGAATTCACTCCTATATTATTCGAATATCCTCTTGGTGGTGTAATAGAGCACTGTTTAGAAGCAGATCAACTTCAGCTCAAAGCTAGCCAGGCTAAAGCACAGCCTTCAAACATGGTGGAGGTAGTTTCACACACTGCTACTGCAACTAAAGACCCCCAAAGTAAAGCACAGCCTCCAAACATGGTGGAGGTAGTTTCACACACTGCTACTGTAACTAAGACCTCCAAAGTAAAGCACAGCCTCCAAACATGGTGGAGGTAGTTTCACACACTGCTACTGTAACTAATACCCTCAAAGTAAAGCACAGCCTCCAAACATGGTGGAGGTAGTTTCACACACTGCTACTGTAACTAATACCCTCAAAGTAAAGCACAGCTTCCAAACATGATGGAGGTAGTTTCACACACTGCTACTGTAACTAATACCCTCAAAGTAAAGCACAGCTTCCAAACATGATGGAGGTAGTTTCACACACTGCTACTGTAACTAATACCCTCAAAGTAAAGCACAGCTTCCAAACATGATGGAGGTAGTTTCACACACTGCTACTGTAACTAATACCCTCAAAGTAAAGCACAGCTTCCAAACATGATGGAGGTAGTTTCACACACTGTTGCTGACAAGGATTTGTAAATGCACACACACAAACTGTGTCTAGTGTAGAAAAGTACTGCCAATACAATAGGACTCTCTGGAGCAGATAAACTTAAACCTTGCTGCCTAATAATGTCAGGCATTGCTAGAGGGGTATAAAGCCCCCCAGCATTGAGCTGTGGAGCAGTGGAAGAAAATGATCTGAGTTGGGGATGATGAGGTGAGATGGTGATCATTATCCAATATCCTGACGTCACTAAAGCTCTTGTCGCTGAATGCAACCAAATCATCACAGCAATCCTGCTCTAACATCTAGCAGAACGTCTTCTTCCCTGGACAGTAGAGACAGATACTCCAACAAAAGCAGGATCAGCTCTTTTTAATAGCCTGGAATTCAGCAGAAACAATGAATGAGCAGGTGTCCAAATACTTTTGTCTATAGAGTTTATATGCTCATGCTCAGGGTCCTGGATGGAAAGGAGTGATGTGATGGGGGGCTCTGAGTTTGAGAGATGGGTGGGGCTTAGTAGAATTGTTTGAAAGGCAAATGCTCCCATAATGCCCTTGTAAATGGGTCGTGCCTGTCACAGCAACTGCACACGTCTGTTGTGCAAATACCCACTAGCACACACACACACACACACACACACACACACACACACACATGCATACATGCAAAAAAGAGAGTGGTCACATGTCTGCACAGGGAAAAAGAGAATGCAGTAAAAGCAACGTCTGAAACGCTGTGTTTGTGAGAGCTTGTGAAAGCTCCCTCACTCGGGATCCCACCGGCTCTCAGACACGATTCAAGCAAAGCATCCATTTACTGCATTTACACCCCGACAACACCGCCAACATACACACCGCCGAAACACCCCTCACACACATCGTCACACACGTCTGAGAGGATGTGGAGCTACAGACTGAGCTGCTTCTCTGTAGCTCACTCTATAAACACTCCATCTGCTGTAAGACAGTTTATCTGCAGCGTTAGGATTAGGACTAGACCCAGGGTATGGTCTGAGGGAGTGTTAGATTTAGAGCTTCAGCTTAAAGTGTGCAGGATACTTCAACAGTAAAAACATTCAGCTGCTGTTTCAAAGGGCCAATATGAAGTAAAATACAACAGTTAATAAAATAAACGTTTAATAAACATATATATATATATATATATATATATATATATATATATATATATAGATGTGGATTAATACTAAGACTATTTAATACTAAGACTACTACTAATACTAAGAACTCCTCAGTCCACAGAGCCAACCAAACCAACCACTCTGAATCTGTTACTTTTGTGATGTCACAAAACCCATTACACGTACCTAGGCAGTTCAGCTCCGCCCTTTTATGCTGAACAAGTAGATATTTATAAATGTGATGTCACTTAAACCATCGCATTGGTTAAAAATTCCAAACTAATTGAGCTACAGAATTTAATATTATATTTATATATAGCAGCAGTTAATTTATATTAATTCATATATTACAGCAGTTAAGCTCCACCCTTGACACTGAATAGGAGCTTTTTTGTAAATGTGATGTCACAAAACCCATCGTATTTGCAAATATCTGTATATTAAAGCTACAGTAATTAAGTTCCACCTCTTCATGTTAAATATGTAGGTATCTGTAAATATGATGTCATAAAACCTGTTGCACTTGCAAATGTCCACCTATTTTGGCTATAATACCTAAGCTCCGCCCCTTCATTCTGAATTGATGCATATTTATAAATGTGATGTCAAAAACCTTTTAGATAAATTTAAAGACGTTAACGTGCTACTGATGAATTAAAGGGCCCATGTTACAAAATAATTGTTTTTTAAATATGTAAAAAGCTTTAATATAATAAAATATTTTGATATTGTATATACAAATTATTTCCAGAATTAATTTCCATTAGTTTTGTGATACCATAAAATTTCAGTTATTTGTAAATGTGATGTCATATTAAATAAAAACAATAAAATTAAAAATAATATTATATTGTAAATTATAAATAAAAAATATAATAAAAATATTAAAAATATATAAAATAAAATATAAATATAATCAAATATATATATAATCAAAAACTAATAAATATGATATAAACACATAAAAATGGCTGAAGTTTCAAAACTAGTTTCAAATCTATACATGGAAATTAAGCTGTGAATCACTGTGAATATGTAATTTATTGTGATGTCACAAAAATCCATCATATTTACTAATAACCACTTGATGAATGATGCCTGTTTTCGTATGTGAACTTTAAACCTAAATGCCTAAATGCCATAAACTGACCAGCGGTAAAAAAAAAGTTGCATATGGGCCCTTTAATTGCTATTTTGTAAAATGTCAGCTAAAGAAAACACAACTGCAGCAGATTATAAAATTCTGTGGCGCAATCAAGAGCAAACACGCCGGGGAAAACGTCCTTTAGGGATGACGCGTCCCAAAGCCCTCGTGCCCTGATGCAAGCTCCACAGCGGGGAGCAGGTAATTACCCCGCACCTCAAAGCCCGGCGTGAGCTCCAGTCTTTTCATCTGGACTTTTGGCGGGGGGGGTGGAAAATCGCAGGAGATGTGCTGAATTTCTACTGCGGCTTTGCTACACACACACACACACAAACACGAGCGCATACACACTCCGAAGCGGTCAGCGCTGTGTTCTCACCTCGGCTGGTGTGTCCTGATTCGATTGTTCAATCCCGCATGCAGATGTCGAGACCCGCCAGCCCGCCGCGCTACAGAGCGCAGGGCGGACCTTCCCTGGCCTCTCTCGCCGCTCCAATTTACATCTGATTCAGCCGCCTGATTGGCTCCACCTGGCCTGCGCACCCACCCGTGCCCCCTAGCAGTGGCAGATTGAGCGCGAGCGAGCGAGACTGGAGATGATGAAAGTGCTTATGCTTACTACTGAAGCCATACATTGAAAGAGGAAGAACAGATTGAGGTACAGAACCATTGGGGGGGGGGTGTACCGGGGTATCAGGTACTGTCCATAGACATGTGAGTATGTAGCAGTTCAGTCCATAGTCCGACACTAACAATGGTCTCATAACAGAGGTCATCTACATACATGCCTCCTCCAACACATGCGCGACCTGCCACTGCCTCCTTTCCAACTGCCACCGATGCAACGGCACTGGGCAACCAACCAATCGGCTAGGAGAGGCCCGTGCCGGCCAGCATAACACTGAAGTGATGTGGCAAGAGAGATACGTCTACCTACCTGCAGAGAGAGAGCAAGGCCAGTTGTGCTCACTCCGGCTCTGGCTGCTGATGGCAAGGGTCAATCTGGAGTCGGTGTTAGTTAGTTCCCCACCCTGCCCCTCTATCATCCACCTGGGTTGTTGTTTTAAAGACTGTATCAGCATTTACTTCGCTCCAGCCCCGTCTCCTGCTAGGCTGCTATGATATACCGCAGGCCTCAGATGCCCAGTGGTTCAGAGAGCCTCTCCAAACTCTGTAGGAGGCCTCCCAAGATGACTCGGAGGGGAGAAAGAGCGGACGAATGGTAAACACGATCAATACGGGTGCGCAGTGCTGGAGGATAAGAAGACTTGTGTGATCAAATGGAGGGCAAAAAAACTCCAGACCAACCGTATCTGCGCAGCACGCGAGCAATGGCAGCCAGATCGGGGAATGATAATAGAATGCATTACAGCTGAAAGAAATCACTGCGTGTTTTCCAGTTTTCCAGGATAAAGACATTACCGGCGGATTTCTTATTTGTTCGCTATTTTCGCTCATGGAATACATAAGCATTCCATCACGGCACAATGCGGGAGATCCTGAATGTTTTATTACGCCAATAACACTTTCTGAACGGACCCGCCGCCTGATATGCATGATAATTAGCCGATCGCATCATCTGTTAAGGAGAAGAGATCTGCGGCATTACACAGTTATAATTACTACATTTATCCGCCAGTATCACTCAGGATCAGCCCACAACTCTCAATACCAGTCCTGGAATCCCCAAATCAGTCTTAGAATCTAAATATCAGTCCTTAGACGTCAGTAGCAGTACTGAAAACATGAATACGGGTCCTGAAAGTCCAGTCTCAGTCCTGAAATTTCAGTATATTAGCCTTAGTCTCCCAGTTTCTCTCTTGAAATCTAATTCTCAGCCTCTATCAGTCCTGAAGTCTCAAATTCAGCATCAGTACCTCAGTCCTCAGTCATCAGTTCTCAATTGCAGTTTTTAAACTTCATATTTAGTCCTGAAATCTCAATATTAGTACTGGGATCTCAGTATCAGCATCTCAGTCCTGAAATCTTAACTTTAGTCTCAATTCTCTAATAGTCCTGAGATCTCAATATCTGTACTGTGACTTCAGTTGTAGTCTTTAAATCTAAACAGCAGTCCTAATTTTTAGTCCTGAAGTCTCAACAAGCATCAACTAAGCATCTTAATTTCAGACTCTGTCAGTCCTAAACTCTCAGTACCAGTTTTTGTCCTGAAATCTCAGAATCAGCATCTCAGTCGTGAAATCTTAACTTTTGTCCTAAAGTCTCAATTCTCTAATCGTCCCAAACTCTCAATATCAGTTTTAGTCTTTAAATCCCAAATATTTATCTTCTAAACAGCAGTCCTGAAATTTTAGTATCAGTCCTGAAACATGAATATCAGACTCTGTCAGTCCTTAACTCTCAGTACAAGTTTTGGAATCTTAATGTCGGACCTAAAATCTCAGTATCAGCATCTTAGTCCTAAAATCTTAACTTCAGTCTTAAAGTCTCAATTCTCTAACAATCCCAAACTCTCAATATCAGTTCTGTACCTTCAGGTTCAGTCTTTAAATCCCAGAAGTCCCAATCCCAAAGTCTTTAAACAGCAGTCCTGAAAGTCACAATTAACCACAGGTTCCCAATAGAAGGACCTTCACTAATTGACGAACTTTCAGGCCTGAAATCTCCACACGTCTGAAGTCCTGAAACTAACTAACTCCTGACTAACGCTTTCTGAATGGTTCCGCCACCTGATACGCATGACAATTAGCCGATCTCCTCAGCCATCTGTTAAGGAAAGATGTTCTGCAGCAGTATACGGTGTGTATCACTGTAGTTGGCAGAGTTTCAGTCTGACACTTTTGTCTCTGGCAAAACCCTCGTCCACCACACTTCAGCTCTTCCGTACGAGCGCCGCCGTAGACGGAGGATTCAATTACGCCGCCCTGCTGATGGAAAAAAGCTTTTTTACTCGCAGCAGAGAAATCTGCAAAAGTTTAGATCTAATTAGCAACATTGCGCCTCTCCGGATGCCAAACCCCAACCATGGAGAAGCAGAATCTCGAGAGTACCGTGCCAAAAAACACACGCAGGGATCCACGGCGAGCGCCTATATCTGCCTCCCGCAGCACAGACCTGTTACTGTGCGCTCGCTGCCGTTACACCATTTCCATTTAGAGGAGAAGCAAGCAGCCAAACAGATTGTCTGCCCTCAGTCCTTTATCCAAGTACATTATTTTTGGGAAAACAGACGGCTGCTCGGGAATCGGACAACTGTTCACTTCTTGGCTCGGCTTGCTGAACAGCTCAGGACGGCCTGGGAGGGAGTGTTTCAGTTGATACAGAGTTTTTTCCATTTTGCAAGAAACTAACAGAGCAACTCATGGAGTGTGTGAGTGTGTGTGTGTGTGTGTGTGTGTAGAAAGTTTAGCTTGTCATAATACTTACTGCTAGTTTAATCAATGGCGGCTACGGAATATTATACAGCCGTAGGAAAAAAGGGGGACCCATACAGTCCTGAAGAGTAGAAGGGCACTTCGGCTTGTACCAGTAAGGGGGGCAGTAGAAGTGGGGGCAGTGTGTGTGAAGTGTGAAGAAATCTGCAGGACAATGTGCGTCAATCGCGGGGGTAAAGGACGAGCCCACTCAGCGCTCTCCACAACTGTTCACGGCTTCCTGAAAAAAAAGAACCCTCCCGCCTTCCCCATCGCATGGCTACTCAAGCAGCCTTTCAGCCACAGTTGCTACCAGATGGTAATTGAGGTTGCTCCAGTGGGACAGAACTTCAGCTAATTACGCACTCCATCCAACACTGCGATGCAAGGCCTGGACCCTCCTTAAAATGCCTCTCTCAGTAACAGTCCTGAGATATCAGTACTGTCACTATCTCAGGATCAGTCCTGAGATCTCAACATCAGTCCTGGAATTTCAGTATCAGAGTCCGGAAACTTTAATATCAGTCCACACGTCAACATTGTCAATCTAGAAACTCTCAGTATTAGTCCTGAAATCTCGATATCAGTCCTGAAATCCCATGATTCTGAAATCTCAATTTTAATCTCTATCATTCTTGAAATCTTTACCATCTTGAAATCTCCTTTATTTCTGTTTTTTCAGTCCTGAAATCTCTATCAGTATTGAAATCTCAATAAATCCTGAAATCTCAATATCAGTCCTAAAATTTAGTTGTAATCTTGAAATTTCAATATAGGTCCTGGAATTTTTATCAGTCCTGAATTTCCAATATTAATCTTAAAATTTCTATTACTACTGAAATCTCTATCAGCAAAAATCTAACTAAAAACATAAAATCCTGAATCTTCAATACCGAGATTAAAAATCTTATTTTTTTCTACATTTCAACATTTTTTCAGTCCTGAATTCTCAATATCAGTCCTAAAATCCCATGATTCTGAAATCTCAATATTAGTCTCAACATCTCTATCATTCTAGAAATCTCTCAGTATTGAAATCTTAACAAAAATCCTTCAGTCTTGAAATATCTATTTATTTTTCTCAGTACTGAAATCAGTATTGAAATCTCAATAAATCCTGAAATCTCAATATCAGTCCTAAAATTTAGTTGTAATCTTGAGATTTCAACATTTCTATCAGTCCAGAAATGTCAATGTTAATGTTTGAATTTCTATTAGCCCTGAAATATCTATCAGCATAAAATCAAACAAAAAAATAAAATCCAGAATCTTCAATACCAAGACTAAAAATTTCTGTCAGTCTTGGAACCCTATTTATTTTTGCATTTTTCAGTTCTGAAATTTCTATCAGTCCTGAAATCTTCAAAAAAACAAAAATCTTGAATCTTCAACACCAAGACTAAAAATCTCTGTCAGTCTTAAAATCTTGATTATTTGATCATTTATATCAGTCCTGAAACCTGTCTTAATGTACTGAAACCACATCATCAGTCCTGAAACTTCAGACAGTTGAAATCAGCAATGAAGCATCACAGCAATTCATGTGTGGCAGGACCACTTCATAGGCTCAATAGCTTATTGATTTAAAGACGAACTGAATGCAGTGTTACATCATTATTTTCAGAATTACAGCAAAACGCTGACACCAACAGACTCCTCTGTGACCTTACTGTTACCATGTCACACTGGTCACAACATTGGAAATCCATCATCACCGGATTTAGATCAATCAAAGGAGCTAATCAGGAGAAACGGCTAAAGTCCAGGCTAAGGTCGCTAACCTCATGCGATTTCAGAGAGTGCAGGTCGATGAACTCTAACTCTCCGGCTCCGGCAGGGCTGCCATGCTCAGTACCATTTCTTATGACTCCTTGCTCTTCAAAGGTAAATGACGAGTACAAGTTGGTCAATTAATTAAAGTGCCACAGTGATCTCTGCAGGGGATAGTTTGTAGTAGTAATTAAGGATTACAGAAATGGTTGCCATGTTTCCTTTTTTTGCTCCATGTTTAGAAAAGGTCAATATAATCCTCTTTTCGGTTAATTAAGAAAAGTGTGACTCACCAAGAATACACCACACTGTGTTCAGTGAACAACGACTGAATTCCATTTCAGTTTTCAGTGAGAGTGAAAATACTTTTGCTTTCTGATGATATCCTGGAACATATCGGACCAATAGCAGTTATGGCATTTCAGTATCAGTCCTGGGACTTTAATCAGTCTTTAGATCTAAACACAGTCCTGAAATCTCAATATTAGTCTTTGAATCTCTGTCAGCCCTCAACTACTGAATTCCTGAAATTCCATGAAATCTCAATCCTGAAAATTCAACACAACTGAATTGTCTCTCAATATAGAAATATGCATTTATCTTGAAATCTCTTGCAGTCTTGAAAACTTGAAAATATTAATCTTGATCTTTCTATTAGTACTGAAAATCAACATCAATTCTAAAGTCTACCAGTCATAAAAACTTAATATCAGTGTTAAAATTCATCATAATCAGTCCTGCAATTTCAATATTAATTTTAAAAATCTGTCCTGAAATTTCTATCAGTACTGAAATCTCAATATCAGTCCTAAAATTCAGTTTCAGTCCTAAAACATAATATCAGTACAAACATTTTATCAGTCCTGAAATGTTAGTATTAATCTTTACATTTCTATTAGTCCTGAAAATCAAAATTAATTCTAAAATCTCAACATTAGTCCTAAACTTCAGTTTGAGTCTCGAAATCTCTATAGGTCCTAAAACTCAATATCAGTCCTGAAATTTCTAGCAGTAGTAAATTAACGTCAATTCTAAATTCTCAACATTAGTCCTACTATTTAGTTGTAGTCTGGAAATCTCTATCAGTCCTAAAACTCAAAATCAGTCCTGGAATCTCAATAAATCTTGAAATCTCAGTATTAATCTTTACATTTCTATTAGTCCTGAAAATCAACAACAATTCTAAAATCTCAACATTAGTCCTAAACTTCAGTTTTAGTCTTGAAATCTTTATCAGTCCTAAAAGTTAATATCAGTCCAGAAATTTCTAGCAGTCCTAAAATCTCAATATTGATTGTAAAATTTCTATTAATCCTGAAAATCAACATGAATTCTAAAATCTCTAGCAGTCCTAAAACAAAACATCAGTACTGAAATATATATTAGTACTAAAATCTCTTCTAAAATTAATCTTGAAATTTGTATCAGTACTGAAATCTTAATAAACCCTTAAATCTTAATATCAGTCTTAAAATTTAGTTTCAGTCTTGAAATCTCTATCAGTTCTAAAATTCAGTTTAGAAATCTCGATCAGTTCTGATTCTTTATCAGCCCTGAAATCTCAACATCCATCCAGGACGATTCCATACCACTCTACGCTCATTAAACGTTAATGACTAGTACAAGTTGGTCAGTTCATTAGCACGGGATAGTCTGAACAGTAATTAAGAATTTCAGAACCGGTTATCATGTTTCTTTTTGTTTGTTTGTTTGTTTGTTTATAAAAGGTCAATATAATCCTCTTTTTGCTTAATTAAGGAAAGTGCGACTCATTCTGTTTTGGCCGGGGCTCAGAATAGCGCACCGCACCGCGTTTAATGAACAATGATTGAATTCCATTTCATTTTTAAGTGAGAGTGAAAATGCTTTTGCTTTCCGATGATATCCTGGCACGTACCGGCCCGAAATGGGCTGCCAAGACGTTGATGGAAAATATGCAAGACTTCAGAACAGGAATGATATTGCGCAGCAGCATTCTTTGGTTATTAGCTCTGAAAGATGAGATTTCACTATTACTGACATTTATGAATCTGCTGTACCATAACAGAGGAGCACTGGATAAAAAAAAATTAAACAGATGGAAAATGTGACGGAAAGTGTAAAATCTTTAAAAGAAAGTCATCCGGCAAACGGGTGAGCTCATTTCCCTTCACAAATGTCCTCAGAAGCAGGAGACGAAAGCTTAAATATCTAAAACAGATATCATAATGCAAAGACAAGCTGGAAAGGAAATATTAGGTTCACTGCTTATATTAAATATATAAGCAATGTATTTTATGGTAATAGAAACAGAAGATAAATTCTCACGCTGTTGAGGGATGACAGTCGAACGTACCGCAGTAGAACGCACTCCTCCTGCGAGTGCCGCGCATGTAAACGCTGAGCTCAATTAGGGCCGAATCTCGCCGCGCGTTTTCCGGCGGCCGTACATGTTCGCGGAACCCGAAAGTGACATTTTGAAAGAACGTTTTAATTACAAAAGCAACACTTCATTCACAGACAATTATCTTTACTGATTCCTTCATTATTAGCTTTGCCGGCTTAACAACGTACACTGCATCTAATTAAAGACAAAGGTTACAATTAGAGGCCGTGGACTTATTGGATGGAAACAATTACAAAACTGCTCTGGATGTCTGTTAGAAGGAAAAGAGAGGGGAGGGGGGAGGCAGTGGTGCTGATTCAATCAAAAGCAGCTGGGTAAACGAACAAAACACCGTAATCATCATCATCATCATCAACAACAACAACAACAACAAAGTCCTTAGAAATGCTGGGGCTCAGACAACCTCCGGCATGTGGAGAAACAGAGCAGAACACTACAGAGCCATTTCTAATCTAAAAAAGCTCATCTAAATCCAGGGGTGCGTTTTTTCAAACAGCGGGGGTCTCCTGAGGAACAGTGGTGGGGTAAATTGAATCAAGGAAACTCAATATCAGGCCTTAAATCTTAATGTCGTGAACTCTCTAGTATCACTTCCTTAATCTGAGTTTCAGTCCCGAGCTCGAAAGTATCAGTTCCTTAATCTCTAATTGTCTCTAATCTTAGTATTAGTCCTAATGTCTCAACATCAGTCATGGCATCTGAATAATAGTCCTGACATCTCAAAAGCATTTCTGAAATCCTATTATTGGTCCTAATTATACGTCCTCCTAAGATTAGGCTTAGCATTAGTCCTGAAATAGGAGTCCTGAAATCCTAGTATCAGTCCCAAAATCTTAATAGCAGTCCAGAAATCCTAATAATAGTTCTGACTTCTTAACAACTATTTTTAAATCCTAGTATCAATCCTGTAATCTCAATAGCAGTCCTGAAATCCTAGTATTAGTCCTTAAATCCCAATAGCAGTCCTGAAATCCTAGTATTAGTCCTTAAATCCCAATAGCAGTCCTGAAATCCTAATATCAAACCCCTAATATCAGTCCTGAAATACCAACAGCAGTCCTGAAATCCTAGCATTAGTCCTGAAATCTTAATAGCAGTCCTATAATTCATAGTATCAGTCCTGAAATCTCAAAAGCAGACCTGAAATCCTAATACCAAACCCCTAATATCAGTCCCGAAATCCCAATAGCAGTTCTGAAATCCTGGTATTAGCCCTGAAATCCCAAAAGCTGTCTGGAAATCCTAATAACAGTCCTGAAATCTTAATAGCAGTCCTGAAATCCTAGCATTAGTCCTGGAATCCCAATAGCAGTCCTAAAATCCTAGTATTAGTCCTGAAATCTTAATAGCAGTCCTATAATTCATAGTATCAGTCCTATAATCCCAATAGCAGAAATAGAAATCCTGGCATTAGTCCTGACTAATCCTAGTCCAATAGTGCTGAAATCTCAAATCCAGTTCTGAAATGTCATTCTCACTACAGGAATCTTAATAGCAGTCCTGAATCTTAATGGCAGTCCTATAATTCATAGTATCAGTCCTGAAATCTCAAGAGCAGTTCTGAAATCCTGGTATTAGCCCTGAAATCCCAAAAGCTGTCTGGAAATCCTAATAACAGTCCTGAAATCTTAATAGCAGTCCTGAAATCCTAGCATTAGTCCTGAAATCCCAATAGCAGTCCTAAAATCCCAATAGCAGTCCTATAATCCCGATAGCAGTCCTAAAATCCTAGTATCAGTCCTGAAATCCCAATAGCAGTCCTAAAATCCCAAGAGTAGTCCTATAATCCCAATAGCAGTCCTAAAATCCTAGTATCAGTCCTGAAATCCCAATAGCAGTCCTAAAATCCCAATAGCAGTCCTATAATCCCGATAGCAGTCCTAAAATCCTAGTATTAGTCCTGAAATCTCAAGAGCAGTCCTATAATCCCAATAGCAGTTCTGAAATCCTGGTATTAGCCCTGAAATCCCAATAGCTGTCTGGAAATCCTAATAATAGTCCTGAAATCTCAAGAGCAGTCCTGAAATCCTAGCATTAGCCCTGAAATCTTAATAGCAGTCCTATAATTCATAGTATCAGTCCTATAATCCCAATAGCAGTCCTGAAATCCTGGCATTAGTCCTGACTAATCCTAGTCCAATAGTGCTGAAATCTCAAATCCAGTTCTGAAATGTCATTCTCACTACAGGAATCTTAATAGCAGTCCTGAAATCTAAACAGCTGTCCTAATTTCAACAGCAGGCCAAAAGCTCAATAAAAAGCTCATGAGGCAATTATGTAGATATCGGAGCATGGGAAACTTGGTCAGATAGACAGAAGGGGTCACAGAAAGCAGAGAAGGTCAGCCTGTAATGGGTTTGGAGCTAGAAACATTTGTTTCTGCTTAATTTCCTTTATGTATTCTTCTCCCAGCCCTGCCAGTCCCCGCACATTCCTCCAGGAAACCACCGAATTAGCCCCGGCTGACCGGGGAGTCCGCTGTAACTAAATTGAGTTTCCTGGGAAGAATATTCATAGAGGAGTCTCAGGGGCTAATTATAGTATTAAGCTCAAAATCCTTGAACTGGTTCCAGTACCCTCGGGGGGTAGCGAGGTGTGGGTCAGTCCCGGATAGAGCAGCCCGGCCTGTCTGTGATGGGCAGGTGAGGTGGTTTTAGAGACCAGGGTAAATGTTTGTCTCCGGTAGAGCGAAGAGGCCACGGCCCAGTCGACCTGCGTACACCATAGTGTGTGTTGGGGTGTGTGTGTGTGTACGGGTGAGGTGGGTACTGATTTACGACGTTGCATTTGCTTCCTATTGAGCGCAATTACACAGTGCAAGAGCGTGTACAAGCAAGGCCTCGGACGTAGGCAGTACCATTCAGAGCAGGGGCAGGGATGTGTGTGTGTGTGTGTGTGTGTGTAAAAAGAAGATTTATAGCCGTCCACTGGCTTTAAATCTCATCCCAGGCTCGCTCCCTAGCAAATACACTCAGGCCGGGAACCAGCTCACGTAATTAAAAAGCAGTGTGAATGTAAATACGCCAATTATAGCCTCCCCTATCTCTATTCTCATACCGCAGGACAGCACTAACACACTCCAGCCTGGTCTCAAATCAAGGTAGTGTTCTAGCTCCTTTAGTGTGTGTAGTGGGTTCTCACTGGCTTCCAGGTTTCTCATTTCAGACTGGACAACTTTCGCCATTCACATCGGCGCCATTCCTGAGCTCCTGATACCCCAAACTGAGCTCCTAATACCCCTAATTTAAGTCCCGGATGCCCCAAATAGAGTTCCTGATACTCCGATTTGAACTCCTCATACCCAAATTTGAGCTTCTAATACCCCAAATTGAATTTATAATAACCCAAATTGAGCTCATTATACCTCCTGATACCCCACATTGAGCTTCTGATACCCAATATTTTGTTTGAGCCATTTCTGATGGCCAAAATTGAGCTTCTGATGCCCCAAATTGAATTTATGATAACCCAAATTGAGTTCATTATACCCCAAATTGAGCTCCTGATCCCCAATATTTTGTTTCTGATGCCCCAAACAGTTCCAGATACCCCTATTTGAACTCCTCATACCCAAAATTTAGCTTCTGACACCCCAAATGTAATTTATGATAACCCAAATTGAGCTCATTATAACTCAGTTTGGGCTCCTGATACCCAATATTTTGTTTCTGATAACCCAGATTGAGCTCTTGATACCCCAAACTGAGCTCCTGATACCCCTGATTTAAGTTTCTGATGTCCCAAATAGTTCCAAATACCCCGTTTTGAACTCCTCATTTGAGCTCCCGATATCACAATTTGAGTTTCTGATGCTCCAAATTGAATTTATTATCACCCAAAGTGAGCTCATTATACCTCAGTTTGGGCTCCTAATACCCCAAACTGAGATCCTGATACCCCAAACCGAGCTCCTGATCTCCCAAATTGAGCTTCTGCTATCCAATATTTGGTTTCTGATAATCCAGATTGAGTTCCTGATACCCCTAACTGAGCTCCTGATATCCCAATTTCAGCTTCTGATGCCCCAAATTGAGCTTCAGATACCCTACATTTAGTTTATGACCCTTACACCTCAGTTTGGGCTCCTGATACCTCAAACTAACCTTCTGATACCCTATATTAAGCTCCTGGTTCTCCAAACTGAGCTTCTGATAATACAATTTGAGTTCATGATACCCCGAATTTCATTTCTTATAACCCAAATTGAGCTGATTATACCTCCTGATAACCAAACTAAGATCATGATACCCCTGACTCTCCTCTGGCAAAATGCCAAGCCACCTTTCATGTTGCGACAGGCATGCTACTGTTTTCAGATTTGGCGACTGGGAAGGCCAACAAGGAACTTTGGACTTATTGCCATGTTCATTAAACCAGTTAGAGATGACTTTTGCTTCGTGATTGGGATTAACGGGCCCAAGGCGCACATCCCCACATCAATACACCACCTCCAACAGCCTGGACTGTTGACACAAGGTCAGTCGGGTCCATGGATTCATGCTGTAGGTGCCAAATTCGGCCCATCTGTGAGCCTCAGCAGAGGTCGAGAATCCTCAGGCCATGCTACATGTCTCCAGTCCTGAACTGTCCGGTGTTGGTGAGCTTGTGCTGAGCTACTGCAGCCTCAGCTTTCTGTTCTTCACGTGTCTCTCCTACTAACATGTCTTCATGGAACCAGAGGAGGGTTCTTCTGTGCCATCGTTCAAAGAACCATTTAAAGCACCTTTGTTTTTAAGAGTGAACCAGAAATTGACTGTTTGATTCACGCCTACAGTGAAGAACACTGTTTACAGAGCTGGAATTCAGACACAGGGGCCCTGAGCAACACCGATAGCACTTTCTCATGGATCCCTTTCAAGTCATTAGACAGTCAATGGATTATGCTGGAGAGTCGAAGCGTACACCGCTCGCTTTTGTGCTGCTGCGTGGGTCAGGAACGTGTGACATGCTGCAGTCACGCAGATTAGCGCCCTTGTTTGCTGGTGTGAATGCGTGTGTTTTTGCACTCCCAGGCCGAGGCTTGATCCGCTGGTTGGATTTGCACAGAGCCGGCAGCAGAGGAAAGCCTCAGAAGCACCTCAGCAGCTTTAGGAGAAAGGCTGCAGCCAACAAACAACACACACACACACACACATACAATACAGTATATGATATTTATATCTACTGCCATGTGAAAAAATAGGACACCCAAAAATCATCTGGACATTAGGTAGGTAAAACACAAAGGCCCTACAGATACAATATAAGGACAAACGTATTGGGACACCTACACATTACACCTATAGGAGCTGTTCTGACGTCCCGTTCTAAACCCATAGGCTGTATTAATATGGAGCTGGTCCCCCTTTGCTCTGAGCTCTACCAGCAGCAGCAGGTCTGGAGCTCTGCTGCAGTTACTGAGTCAGTTGGAGGCTTTTCTGCACTCTGCTCTGAGCTCAGCACTCGGCCCTGACCCCGCTCTGTAACTTTACGTGGTCTGACAGACACTCGGTGGCTGAGCTGCTCTCTGTGAGCTGTTCCTCCTAAACTCTTCCACTGTTCAATAATAACACCACTCACAGCTGATGGAGGAAGATCTAGGAGGGAAGGTCTAAATTTCACCAGCTGACTTGTTGTTGGTGCAGTGGCGGTGTCTCCTATTACATACAGAACCACGCTGGAGTTCAGTGAGCTCTTCAGAACCTCCCGTTCTTTCACTGATGTGTGGAAGAAAGGCAGACTGCAGGGCTAGGGGGCTTTGATTTGATTTTATAACCCCTGTGGCAATGGGACTGAATGAAACACCAGAATTGAACGATTAAGCGGCATGTCCCAATACTTTTGTCCTTTTACTGTATCTCCATGGGTGATATTTGAGACTTATGTCGGGGGTTGCAGTGAATGAACGGTTCCACTTCTGTTCTTTTATTCCAGGCCTGCAAAGATGGGTTTGAATGATCTAGATCTTTTCTTTTTTATTTGGCGGAGATCCACAAACAACGGCAACAAGATCATCAACCGCTCGTCAAGTGATGGAGTGGGCTAAGGAGTGAGGAAGCTCCGGCGATGTCATGGCAACACAAACCCCATCTTGGGAAATGTGTGAAGGAGAAAAAAAAAGCCAAGGAGGTGTGCGGACAGCACGTTCTGAAAATACGACAAAGTGTAAAACACTGATAGACAATTTGTCTTGACTGTCGGTGCGTGAAAGCAGATTCTAAGAAGCATCCCCTGCTCGCTCAACCTGGGTAAACACAAGAAACCGGATGGGGGCGTCGTTTTTCTTGTCTTGCGTCTTGAGAAATATATAAGGTTGGGTGGCATTAATAAATCAGGACGCTGGAAATAAGAGTAAGCCACATATGAAGCTGGGGAGAGATATTGAGGAAGACGGTGGGTTCAAGGTGGCGGAGGTGGGGGGTGGGGGGAGGAAAGGAGAAGTTAGATTCATGCTAAACGTGTGCGGACTGACAAGGCAATGGAGTATTCAGTGCTCTGCAGGAGCTCCGCTCAAATCACCCTTATAAATTTTCGATTAATGCCAGAGGTAAGCGGACCTGCTGCTCTCTGCTGAGTCTCCCAATGCGAATGCATTCGCTTGGTTCACATTCCTGGTACCTAGGTGGGCAGTAAGACAATACATTACCATGGTCTGGTTATTATGATAGTATGATAAGTATGATAAGATTTGGTGGTGCACTGTTCTACTGTGCAGTGACTCGATGACCTTCATGGAAGAGTCACCAGAAGTAACCCTTTCCTGGCTCCTGGCTACTAAATCCAATGTCAGACATTTTCAGAGGAACATCGAAACAAGCCGGATGGGGTAAAGTGTTGAAATTTGGCCACGATGAGCAAAGCTACACTATATGGAGAGAAGTATTGGGACACCTACACATTACACCTACATTCCAAACCCATGGGCATTAATATGGAGCTGGCCCCCCTTTGCTCTAAGCTCTAACAGCAGCTTGGCTCTGGAGCTCTGCAGTTATTGAGTCAGCAGCAGAGCGTTGGAGACTCTGCACTATGCTCTGAGCTCAGCACTCACCGATCCCGCTCTATAACTTTACATGGTCTGACATTTTGTGGCGGAGTTGCCGTGGTTCAAGGGTGGGCAACGGTGGGGGCTGGAGTCCAGCACAGTCTGCTGATTTCCCTGCTCTAACAGACCTATTAAACCTGGCAATTGACAGGTGACTTGAATCAGGTGTGTTTGAGCAAGAAAACCATCTTGCAGTTGCAGACACATACAGGTGGCTCAGGTGGAGTTCAGTGAGCTCTTCAGAACCACCCATTCTCTCACTAATGTGCGGAAAGGCAGACTGCATGATTAAGAGGTGTGTCCCAATACTTTTGTCCATATTGTATATCTTACCCTGCTCAAATACTCCAGCAATTAACAAGAGAGCTCTACTAAGGAGGTAACTGTCCTGCAGTGCACAGAGAAATACAAGCTAACCCTCGTAGAATGGCTAGAAAGGCAACCCAGGTCCCCTATTTGACTCTGGAGTGGTGATGCTACCATGCAGTTAGTGCAAATATGACCTTCATGGAAGGTGAAGTCATCAGTAGAAAACCAGTCATGTGTCCTTATACTGAATTCAGGGTCTGAAGGTTTTTAAAGGAACATCTAAGCAAGTCTGTGGACTGATGAGGTTGATCTAGAACCTTGAGGTACATCCTGTCCACTCCAGCTTGTTCTCAAATCTAAATATCTCCATACTGTAAATATTCTGTATGGTGGAAATGGTTTCAGAATTTCACAAAGTTCTCAAATTCACCACCTCTAAAGCTAGACATGCGATTTTAGCCTGTTTTTAAATCAGACCTGGTTGTGGCCTATCAAATTTGAGGAATTTCTGTAGTTTGTCGTTCCATATGTACAGTCTGAGAAAGAAAATAACTGACTGAGCTATCAGTTGATTGACAGAGTCAGAAATTTAGCTTACTCTTCTCACAGTCTGAGCAGTCTCGCAAGCCAATTTCCCCAAAACCGCATGTTGTTGATTGCACTGTCCATAATGTGGACAAATTGCCAACGTTTCATGATGCTGTATCTAGGCCACATCGACCACCCTTTACTATCAACCATCACATTGTAACCGTGGGGTAAACAGGAGAAAACGCTCTGCTTTCAGGCTTTCTGAACAGTACTTAAACTGCAGTGATGAATATTTAGGAGATGTTTTTTTATAGCTAAAGCTGCTTCAGACACCTGTGGGTGCTTTAAACACGCGACTCCTGGAACTTATAACGAGCGTGTTAGCAGGAGACTGAGCGAGAGAGCGAGGGAGATGGTGGTGGTGGTACTGGGGGGGGGGGGGGAGGCAAGGGAGGAGGGCTGCTTCAAATCTTCTTCACTTCTTTAAACCTCTGGAGATGTGATTTTGGTGGGAGGCAAAATCCCCCCCTCAAAAAGTCAACGAAGCTTTTGTTTCCTTTAAAAAGGGAGAAGTACCTGTCAAATTGTACTTTGCATAAAAAAGTGTCAGAAAAAGAGAGAGAGAGAGAAAGAGACAGAGAGAGAGAGAGTGCTATACTGATGGACCTGAGTGGCTCGTTAGCATCTGTCAGTAGCGCATAGCAGGCCTCTCCCCAACTGTGTTTCAGCTCTCGTACTTTCTACCTCCATACCATGCCGGCTACCAGGGTTTCAAAGAGCTCCTCTGCCTGTTCTGCACAAATTCCATTTTTTATTAAAAAGTCACGTCAAAGAGAACACAAAAAAACAGAAGCGTGAGATAAGAAAGCCATGATTAACTCTGGTGTACAAAGGCAGTATTCTGTCACAGTCATGGTTTGTTATCATTACAGCATTTTAAATTGCATAAAAAAGTTGTGGAAATGTCAGGAACATTATTGGAAAAACTGTTACAGGAGCCAAAAAAATAAAAACCCAACAACAGTAATCTAAGACCTAAGCAGTGGGGATGTATTTAATAATAATGGTCATTTCAATGCACAAATGAAATAAGTTCTGCATCAGCAAATGTAAAAAGAAAGAAATCAAGCAAATTCCAATTCTAATTCCTGTAGAATAAAATGGCTAAGATGTAAACAAAGTAATTCAGAGTGTGTTTGGTCTGAAACAGTGGTGGGGAATTAAACCAGAGGCCTGAAGTTTATTGCCTATAAGGTCAAGCACATGCTGTGTGATTTTAGCCCGTTTTAAGCCTGATTCGGTTGTAGCCGTTTCAGAGAGGTTTCCTTCGATAGACCATCGTTTGTTGGCCCAATGACTGCCCAACTGAGCTCAGAGCGAGCAGTCGGACAACCTGATGTATTTCTGATACGTCAAAATATTTTGGCCACTCCGATTTCCAAGCAGATTACTTGACGTTACGACTTGTTATCCCGAAAAGTGCACATTGTAGATAGCGTTGGGCACTCTTTGAGGATTCTTCAAGGAACCTTTTCTAAAAACCTTTTCTTGAAGGTTCCTCAAAGCACCTTTACAGGTTCCAAAAGTTCCAGTTCTTCCAGTTGAAATTTCCTATTTTTTCTCCATTCAGGTAAAAAAACAAACTATTAAAATGTACACGAACCCCCAGCTACCAAAGTACGAGGGAGGTGTTCGGTACCCAGAAGGCAAGCCAGGGTAGGTAACCAGAAGAGCAAACCCAACCAGCAGACACAATCAAACGGCAATCCGAAAGACAAGGAACGGCAAACGGTAAACATGATAATACACAAGATTACGAGACAGGGAAGATCGGCCAGTACGCAACAGTAAGGTCAGGTTCATCCAGGTATCCACAGCAGGTAATGAGACAGATCAGAGCTGGTCCTGATTGGTGGATTGGGAACATGTGGTAATAGTGTCAGATTGTCAGGGAGATTCTAGGTTTTTCCTTCTCCTGTAAGTTTGCAGTTTTGGAGGTATGAGCTTTTTAGATGCCAATGATAAAACACTATACAAACAGCAGACTAGCAGAATATAAAGGGAATTAAATTTAAGATCCCACATCATGAAAAAAAACGGAATCTGGGCCCTTTACACCAGTGAGAAGGAAAGAGTTAATCAAGCCACAGTATAACACAGAGAGGGTAAATAAACCAGGAGTACAACAGAGAAATGAAGGAGTACAGGAGAAGGAGTGAGAGTACGAGAGTGAGTAAACACTACAGGAGCGAATAAGCCAGCAGCTGTACGGCAGGGGAAAAAAACCAGCCAAAGCAGATTGACAGCTCCTTTAATTTCATCCTAGTTTAGTTAGAAGATGCAGCTGACAGGCCGGAAAGCAACCGATACGACTCAATATACCCATCACGTCAGCGCTGCGAGAGGAAGGCAGGTCCGGCTCATATTTACCCTCAGCTTATTGCCTCCTTTGGGTCTTTTGTTGGCACGGCCTGCCGGAGAGTCGGTGCGGAGTGCAGAGACTGGAGAATCTGAGAAGCTTTGAGATGCTCAGAGATGCTTCACCCACCAAAAAGAGGGGGGAAAAAAAACGCTTGTGTTTATGCTTGTGGTACAAATTTACTAAAGTACAGGCATCGGAGATAATGCGCAGTCTGAAACTGTGCGCTTTCACTGGGAATTATGAAATTCCGGAGCCTGCAATTACAATAACTCGCTCAACAGGACGCCGTTCGCATCTTCTAAAATAATCGGTTCCGTCTCTGAGAGCGTAAGAAAAAGAAAGAGAGGCTGAGAAAAGGCTTGCACCCTGGAAGAATTTCATGACACCATACCTGCTAACAACGGTAAAGCAAGCGCCAGGCGTGCGTTCGATACGGGATGCTCAGGGAATGGGCCGGAACGCGACCTTTTGACCTTTTGTGAGATGAAGACCTTTAAAAGGTCTTACAGGGGTGCTGTAAATGTCACATATTTGGTAAGTCCAGACATGGATGAACTCCAGTTTAATCTAGAGAAAGAAAGCAGGGATGGACGGGAGGATTTTCAACAAAGAACCCGCCGGAAATTTCATCTGCGACCAGCCCCGACCCGTCCAGTCCAGGCTGCGGTTGTCATTTCCACTAATTACTCGGTAATAACAAAAAAAGAAAAAGAAGAGATTTGCTGGGTTGCCGCGCAGCACGTGCTGACCTTCTCTGCGACGCCGAGAGCCCACTGAAGCGGTTCTCTGAGCGGAACGTCTAAATCTTCTCTTCTCCGGCAGCTGATGCCGACGCTTTCAGGCCTCAGTCCACTGCACTCCGGATAATTCCGTTAGCCGAGCGGTTGCGGTGGTGGCCGACTGCAATAGGGGGGTCGCGGCTCTGTCTCGCTCCGAAACAGCCTTAATGCCGGACGCTTCAACACAGCTGGGCCAATCATCAGTTGAGCGTGCCAAGAGCCATCACTTAATCAGGGAATGAAAGTGGTCAGTGAGTGTTAATAATGCCAGGCGGAAGATCACAAGGTGGCGGCAAGGTCAACCGAGTCTCCCCATTAGACAAAGTGCAAGCTGGCCCTTCTTACTGAGGGAAAAAAAATACAGATTAAATCAAACATGACTAGGGGCCATGTGTGTGTGTGTGTGTGTGTGTGTGAAGGTGTGGAGCCGAATTAAGCCCTTTGTAAGCCCTCAGAGCACCTGAGGTCAACAGTCAGTTTACTAAAGCTGTGGTAATCACACAGCGTGTAAAGCGACGCAATTAACTGTATCTGTCTAGTGCTTACGTTATTGGTCATAATTTTGCAAATTGGTAGAACCTAGCTTCAGCTGTTTACTGATGCAAATTCTCAAGCAGTGAGGAACGGCGCTCTCTAGGGTCATTGCATTTCACCGTGCAGGAACACCTGCAAACAAGCCGCCGTTCTCCCAGGAGAAGGTTTGCTGCCACGTAGTCGATAATGCAAGGCAATCACGTGACGAAATGAACCAATCACGCAACCATATACGCAGCACCGGTTATTTATTTATTTGTTTTGTATGAAAATGAGTCAAAAGCTCCTTATCTGGGCAGTAAGGCCTGAAACGTAATCCGTGCTTCAAAGAATTTAAAAAATATTTTTAAAATTATTCATTTAAAACTGTAAAAATAAAGTCATTAAAAATGAATCAACAGAAAAAATACAGATATTTTAAAAAGAATTAAGAGATCAAAAAATATTAAATATTTTTTAAGTATTAACATAATTATAAAAAGTATTAGCAAAATAAAAAAGTATTAAGAGAATTAAAAAAAAAAGAATTAACAAACTATTAACAGAATTAAAAATCATAACAATAAAAAAAAATAATTAATGTGCATGGTTACATCACTTAAAAGATCTGAATGTTGGTTTTGATTTATTATTGATTGATTATTGATTACTGAGTTGTCCAGCCCTACTACACAGTACTGTACTGTATCTCCAAAACCTCGTATCTCCAAAATGTCAACTTTACAGGAGAAGGAAAAACCTTTCAATTATGTCAATTATGAACACCGTGTTGAGAGATATGGAGGGAAGCCTATCAGTGTCATAATTAATTCAATTACAATTAAAATGTAATCTGTGAAACAGTAAAGCCATTCTTTTGCCATTTGCCATCCTGTGTTTTCTGGTTTCGACAGTGTGTGGAAACAGGACTCGCGGATCACGACTAGGCCTAATCCACACCTGAGAATCCACTGTAGCGGAAGAAGACGTCTGGCACATGCCAGCCTTGAAGACTGAGACGGAGCCACAGCATCGCTAAACCTCCCCGTCTGGGAAGCCAGCGAAGGTGCAGCCGGCGCACGAGCACACGTAACCAGACGCCCGCGGGCTCTCGCACGGGCGCACAATTAAAAACACTCAGGAGACTCGGGCGTTGATTGTTTGTGTGTGGCGGCGGCGAGGAGAATGGCAATCCTGCGCTGCAGATAAGACATCAATCTTCCTCAGTGGGACGCACAAATAAATCTGATTAGGGGCGGAATCATTTCCCCTTCAGGATTGTTTTATCTCCCCTCTCCATGCCTCGGCAGCAGATAACCGAGCTCACCACACACACACACTCACACACTCTCTCTCTTACTCGCACACCACCCGAGACGGCACCACACGGCCCAAATGATGTCATATTTGGCGAACCAGAGCGTGTCAATCAAAGGCGAGGCACCTGACAATTCTCGGTAAGCGAGAGAAAGAGAGAGAGGCCTGGGTAGAGCGCGAGAGACTGGCTTTCCCACTGGCGTTCCGATTGGTCCGGAATCTGAATGCAGATGAGCGGAGTGTCTTGCCGTGGTCATCTCCGGATTTAATCAGCTATTTCATTACGAATGCACATAATAAACACGCCTCTCCGCCGGACGGCCCACATTTTCATAAAAGCACTCTCTCTCTCACACATAGACACACACTCGCGCACACTCACACACACACACACACACATGCTAGTGGGCAGGCTTTGTGTCGACAACATCGCAGATTTTCAATACGGCAGACAAACACAGTGACAAAGCAGAGTTTTAAAAGCGACAAGATAAAGGGCTAATTTGTTACAATTTTACCCCAGGGATGCTTATCTCTGAATTCAAATAAGGTTCAACGAGGAACAAACAACACACACACACACAGATAAACACACACACACACACACACACAGATAAACACACACACACACACACACAATCACACAGACAAACAGACAACAACTGTGGATGTTAACGGAGTACAGAAGCAGTACAAAGCAGAGCAGCTGGAGAAGGTCTTGTGTTACGGGGTGGTAAACGGGGTCACAGCCCCTCCAATAAGATCCTCCCATTCCCTCACTTTTGGACATCGTAGTTCACCCGCGTCACACAGCAACACTATGAGCAAACGGGTTCCATGTAGGCCCATGTTTCAGTCCTTGTGGGACCCTATTGGGCATCCATATGTGGGGTCAACATGAAACTCATGGACAAAACCTTGTGCATCCCGGTTGGGCTACCCACACAATCCCCACATGGGCATGTAATCTGGGTTGGAACCCTTTTTGGTGCTGGATCGGGTTCTCTAAAGAAGCATCTACATGAGATGTTCCTCGTATACAAAGAACCGTTTAAGCATCTAAACTGGCATGAGACCCCAAGTCTCAAGAACCCAAGAGTTTGAGGCTGGACTATAGTGTTTCTGTGACAGCTAGTGACAGCTGAACCTGACTCGAACCCACTGAAGAAGGGTTCCTTTTTAGAGCTTGTTTGAAGCAGTTTGGTGGTTTTATGAAACAGTTCTAAGAAAATCTTTATCTTCAAGAAGTTATCCTTGTATCTGAAGAACCATTTAAGCAGCTGTGAAGCAGATAGACCAGATGAACCTTTTGGCACCATGCTGCCTAATAATGCCATTGAGCTGTGGAGCAGTGGAGGAACTGTGTTCTCTGGAATGATGGATGGTGGAGCTCCATCCAGTACCTTTGTGATGACTTGAGGTGGGGTGGTGATCATCATCCAACATCCTGACCTCACTAACGCTCTTTTCGCTGAATGCAATCAAACCCTCACAGCTATGTTGCTCCAAAATCTAGTAGAAAGTCTTCTTCCCTGGACAGTAGAGACAGTTACTCCAACAAAAGCAGGAGTAACTGCAATGAACGAGCAGGTGTCCCAATACTTTTGTCCATATAGTGTATCTTTGTGGGGGGTTAACCCAAGGTGCCATACAAGCTTGAACCACCACCGGTTGCAAAGAATGTTTGACGCAAATTATCACCACCCCCCACTCTGCCCAAGCTCCGGCCCTGATCCAGAGGCCCCTGGAAAAGCATGAGTAATGGTGCCCGATACCTGGCGGCCCGGTCAGGCGGTCCTCTCGCCATTTACCTTCACAGCAGTGGGAATAAATCAGCACAATAAAGCAATAAAACCAGAAACTCGCAAGTTGCTCTTATCTGACCCGTCCTCCCCCCCCCAAAAAAAGGGAAACGTCAGAAGTGAATATTCTCCATAGGGGCTCCGTGATAAGAAAAGCCCAACAGAAGGAACTCGGCTGGAAATAAATAAACACACATATCATAAATCAGCTGAGACATAATCAAAACAAACCCCGGCTATTGTCTTGTTTTTTTTCCTTCCTCCCTCTCGCACACATCTAACAGCGGTTATCGAGTACAGTGCCAGCACTGCTTTAAAGGAAATACAAAAAAAAAAAAACACTCAAGAAAAATCACATTTTTCATATTCTCCTCGATTGTCTGCCACGGATGTGATGAAAGCGAAGCGTTTTGCGCCGCTACGCCGCTTCCAAAGGTAGAGAATGAGCTCTGAAATGATGCAGCCAATGGGGTCCTCCTTCACAGCCGCTGCATGATACGTTTTGACAATCCCGGTGAAGGAGCAAATGTTCTCCATCTTGGAAAGCATGTAGTGGCATAAAAAAAACTCATCCCAATACACACACACACACACACACACACATGCACAGTGATCCTTCATGCTATTTTGCAGAGTTACAGTACAGCAGGCTTAACCTGAGATCATTAGGGCGTGTTAGCATCCCCGTCAGAAATGCACTGATACATACGTGCTTTGGTTCCATAGCATGGTGCAATGGAGGGGTTGTGATGGTCCATCACCAGGGCTGCCACCCATCCCATAAAATACAGACTCGTCCTTTATTTGTCACTTAAATGTTGCGGCAGGTATTGAACCAATTTTCCAAAATTCCGTATTTCCATAAATGTCCGATACAGAGGGACGAGGCACGTCCTTGGCTGGAGGCGAATTGTAAAATGGTCGAATAAATGATCATTTATTTAATATTCAGTCGTATCAGCTAATATAAATCGTGCTAATGGAATAATAGTTAATAAATAAATGCATCAGCTTAGAGAAAATGTTCATTCTTTAATAGATATATATATATCTTAGATTAAAAATGTATTTAGTCAGGCCACTAGTGGTCATGGCCCGACTACAAACTCCTAAAAGGTGGCAACACTATCCATCACATACGTTCACGTCTCATATTTCAATGATTTCTGGGGACAAAACTATAAACAGGCAAGATGCACAGTTAACGAGATGTTAGCATGCTAGTTTGCTTTCCACAGGATTAAGACTGAATCAATCCCAAGTAGGGTCAACTCCTAATGTTCAGCTCCAGCCTTGCTTTACCACCAAAGATCCCAAAATCCCTTCTGATATGTTAGAAATATTGACTAAATATTGATGGATTTCTAATTCGCCAGTAGGACAAAACAATCAATACATCGGGCGCTGATGAGGGCTCATCATCTTCTAAATAAGATCTTTTCTCCGCAGTAGATGACTTATTGAGATGTCAGTTGGACAGAGTATTGCTTTTTCCACTGATTATAAACCAATACATGGATAAACCATGATAGCAAGAGGATAGCGGACCACTGTTTGCCCACTAACGGGAAAGATGGCGGGTTACTGGCATTTTGCTCATTGTTTTTTTTTTTTTGGGCCACTGGCCCGATTCACTTTTTTTTGTATTAATTTCTTACCTTTGTTATACGTTAGTATTTAGGTTAGTTAAAAATGAAAATTAAAAACTAGTTAGACCTAGCATGGCAATTATATAGGTGGTCCGAACGTGGAGAGGTGGTCAGTGGGGTGCTGAGCTTATCAAATCAAATTAAATCATATCAAATTTATTTCTACAGAGCTTTTTACAGGTGGCGCTGTCACAGAGCAGCTTTACAGGATCGGTAATCAGTAAGAGGACCAGAGATCAACAAGACATAAGACCTAAGACCCCCGGCGAGCAGCCAAAGGCGACAGTGGCAGGAAAAACCTCCCTCAGAGCTGGAGGAAGAAACCTTGGGAGCTCACAACCAGGGCTCACAAGGGGGACCCGTCCTCCTCTGTCCTCCTCTGGTCAGAACTATTCATAAATTATTGCTAAAAATAATTGTGAGAGAAGGAAACAGCAAAAAAACAGGCTGCAGGGCTGGTGTTAGCGGCCTTAGACGTCGAAAACACAAACAATCAGCGGCCTACATTTGAAAATATGTTTATAATAAAAAAAGATATGCTTTTCACATAAATAGCCGTGATGAATCAGTCGATTTTCATGCAGGATGACTAATGGAAGCTGCGTTTACACATGAGCTAACGAGCTAACAGAGCTAACATGGCGCTGGCGAGGACTAATCGTCCTCAATGCAAGGTCTTCTCCTCAACAGACAATGTGCCGACATGTTAGTTTGTCAGAGAAATATAATTAAAATGAAATAAATATTAAATAAGTGAAGTAAAATCATTTAAAATGGATATCATGGCTAATTCTCCACAGATTAGGATGTTAGCTTGGTGGTTTGCTCGACGGATGAAATTCGGCACTTTTAAAGCTCCAGCTTTACTGTGATCTGAGCTAGGATCTGTAGCGGATGTATGAACATGAGGAGTAAATGAATAACGAGTAAATATACTGATGAGAATAACGAGAAACGGAGAAATCAGTAGAGGATGAGAAATGGAAGCTGCCGCTGCGCACAAGCTAATTAGCTAACAGAGCTAGCTAACTGATATGGTGTGCGCTAATGAGGAGTCCTCATCTTCAAGTCAACATCCTCAAGTTGGTCTCCTCAGTGGACGACGTGTGGACGAGTTAGTCTGTCAGGGATTTGTTAGGGTTATTATTATTTCATTTCTCACTGTTTATGAACCTAGCCAACATTAGCAGCAATTAGCCCAGTTAGCGAAAAGGCCTCAGGCCTGCTCTGTCGAGGCCTTCACAACATAGACCTGGCATTTACATTAAGGATGTTATGACCTGTACGCACAAATATGACGAGATGTCACATTTTACAGCCTAAACTTAAAATGTTTTAAAATGTAGAGCGTTTTTCTGGATGTTAGCCTGTAGCCTGTGTATTATCTCGAAGAATAATTCATATGCAAGCAGTGATTTCAGTATTTGAATACTGTCACCTTGAATGGCTAACAAAGTACTTGAGTAGCGGTGCACATCCTAAACGCCACGATTCATCTGGAACACGTTTAGCTTGTGCTTTCCACATCCTTTCGCATGCTAATACTGGAGCTAATGATAAAACTTGGAATCCACTGAATCAGAATTACCTACGAAACGCTCTCTGTTCCACTGCTCTTCCAAAAATAGCTGCAGGTATCGCTATCTGTATGAAATTACTGTTGACATGTCACACATTTCTGGCAGCCTGGCGAAGGCCAAGAAGGTTTTTAAAGCTGTTCAAAGAGCCATGTCCTACATAACCGCCAGCTTAAAAAAACCTTCATACGAATGACAGTGCTGGTGCTTGAAATATCGCCTCGCTCGCCTGAATAGCTCCCTGATATAGCGAAATAAATACGTGGCTAAATAAAAAAATAAACGGATAAATAAATGTCCCCGCATGAAGAGATAAGCAGGTTTGGGAGCCATTCTCAGAAGGCATGGATAACATTGGAGATTGTAAATCTCCTGATGGTTCACAGAGGGGGGAAAAAAACAGCCTAAAATATCCTATGAAGACACACATCTGAAGCGACACGGCTGCTGAGCTGCAACACGGATTACTTCCTCCACAGAAAGCCCCTCATCTAGTTCTGGACTAGACTTGTCATGCTGCAGCTGGGATCTTATGGGCCTCAAAAATAAATTCATGGTCCCCCTTCACACAGCAATAAGCCAGTAATGCAAGTAAATACTCGTGTATTAATGCCTCAACCAAGAAACAGCAATATAAGGGGGGCCAGTAAAGACGTTTGCTCCTTTTACATTTCATGTAGAGATTTGATCATTTCAAATCTTATGAAATGATCCGAAATGGTCAAAAATGAACTGAAAATGAACTGGAAGTCTGTAAAGAAAAGCATTAAACAGAGCCTCTCAGGTGGAGCAACTGTCTAAGTGCTTGCTCTATTGTAAATGGATTGTAAGTCAATGGATTCCAACAGAGCACAACTGGGCTCGCTCACTTTCAGAGGGTAGGACAACACTCCCTCTCCACCCATCACTCGGTGCAATGCTAGCCAGTGTGGGTGTTTGTTAGCTGCTAGCTGACGTAACTAGCGGTTCTCCACCAAGCGTGTGGAGCTTTCCAACGGCTCGAAAAGACACAGTTGGCTGGCATGTGGACAGGATTTTGGAAGAAACATGTGTTATTCTTTACTCTTCCAGCACTGGAACCACCATGTGACAGATGGAGTCCTAGCTAGTGGGAGGGAATTAGCAATGGCTAAATTGTGGAGGAATAAACAGCAATATTCTCATATTATATTCAGTTAAATCGGTCTACCTCAAATACATAGACTGCACACGGAGCATTTTACTGGACATTAAACATTTATTAAATGATAAATTATTATACTTTGCTAATTATTATTATTCATTATTTGTATTATGTTTTATTATATTGTTATATATTTTTCGTATTATATGCTTCTACATTATTGTAGATCATTGTATTTTTATGTTATGAATTTTCTTTTTTTATTTTTGGTATATATATATATATATATATATATATATATATATATATATATCAGCCGATCAGCCATACCATTGTTACCATCTGCTTAATATTAAACAGGCCTCCATGTGCCGCCATATCTGAGGCTTCGAGGCATGGACTCCACAAGACCTCCTCTGGTATCTGGCACCAGTCCTGTAAGGTGTGAGGTGGTCAGGGCCTCCATGAGCATCAGTAAACCTTGGTTTAGCCAGTTCACCAGCTGTCCTTCCTTGGGCCACTTTTGGTAGGTACTGACCACTGCATACCATAAACACCCCACAAGAGCTACCTGATGTTTTGGAGATGTTCTGACCCCCCAATTATCCAGCCCTCATAGTTTGCTTCTTGTCAAAGTGTCTCAGATTCCGAAGCTGTCCCATTTTTCCTGCTTCCAATGCCTAAAATATATCCGACACATGCCACTGTAGAGCAAGATAATGAATGTATATATATATATATATATACTATTCGTTTCTATAAGTATTTATTTATGAATCTGTTTATTTAATCTGTTATACGTTTTGTATTTATTATCTCACTGTTCTATAAGAGCAGACAGTTACCAAAGCCTTTCACGTCCAGCTGTAACTTGTATAAATGTGCATTTGATTTGATTCAATAGATTCTAAGTCCTTCAGCCGTGATTTCAGCCTTTCAAAAAGACGTTACATTTAGAAATCTCAGCTGAAACCGCTCTGTTGAAAAATCTCCTCATCCCGACAGAAGCTAAAGTGCAACATATAATACAGTATATTGTGAAAATGTCAAGTGCTGTGATGTTTCGCCTTATTGGCGACTCTTCGGAAGGACGACGGCTGAGTCGGAGAGAGGCGACAGCAGAGAGACAGCGTGAGATTCAAGGAGAAAAGGGGCAGCGGTGATAACGTATCATTTATCACCAGCTTCAGCTTGCCTGCTCGTGAAGTATGAAAACACGACAGTAATGAAAAGCCTATTGATTGTGGTCTCTTCCGCTTAAACAAACCTGCCTGCACTTTGCGCGGGTTAGGAGGCCAATCCTGACACTTCACCTGCCGAGACGGGGACGCTGCTGACGGACAAGCCGAACAGGACGAAACACTGGAAACCAACAGGGTTCAAATACACAGTTTACAGCTATCAGACCTCTTCATTACGGACAACCAATGACACAGAAGGTCAGCAGTACGTACTGAGCTCTGAGCCTCCGATAAAAAATGTAAAAAGGAAACAGGCTGAGGGGGCGGAGCCACAGACTGGACCGCTTGTGAACCACTGATGAACTTGATGCACTTATTGGATCTTTTTTTCCCCCAGTGTATTTTCAAGGGGGCTCAAGCGACTTATGCCTATTCTACTTCCAGCAGGAAGTGGGCCTGCAGCCCTCGGTAGCGAGGAGGCGATTTACATCACAGGTCTGAATATCATCTCTCGCTGAAGTGAATATGTATTGACCCCAGCTGTCACACTGACCCCAAACTCCATAACACCTCAGCCAGAGCCTATAATTACGAGCTCCTGAACACCAGCTCAGAGAGACGGACAGAAAGACATGAGTGGTGAGGCTGGTGTTCATTTCAGCTGGAGAAAAATTGAGGGGGCAGGAGAGAGAAAGAGAGAGAGAGAGAGACAGAGACAGAGTAAGTGATATACAGTGGGTGATATATACCATATATATATATATATATATATATAGAGAGAGAGAGAGAGAGAGAGGGCAAGAGAGAGAGATAGATAGAGAAGGACCATTAGACAACAGCACACACAGAAAGAGGCAAGACACACTTCCGACTTCCGACACCCCTCTCACCGGGCAGCGCCCCCCGTTCCCTCCCCGGCTGCATTTTTAAATTAAAGATTGCGAGATATCAGCGAGGGGGAACCCACGGTTACTACAGGATCTGCTTTATCGAGCGATCTGCAGCGCTCCGGAGGTCAAGGGGTCTCCGCAATCCTGCTCCTGTTATTACGCGGCCGTCCCGTTTCATCAGTGCGCGTTTCAGTGGAGAGACTTACAGCAGGAAGGTAAACACTCCCTTCGTTCAGATCCTCCTCACTTTTTATCAGCCGCCTGAACGAGGCTGGGCCTTTATAAACACAGATATGGACTATCAGTGGTGGTTAAACCGCCAACGAGCTCCAAACCGCCAACGAGCTCCAAACACAGGGAAAAACAGAGCATATACAGCCAGCCCTGTAACAGGCCTTATAGCTTCAGTCTGTAGATGTTGACTCTTTTAAAACATTTACTGTGACAAATAAAAGAGCGAGAGCATCTGCTGCATCTCAGCCTCTGGTCACCTACATGTCCGTCCTCTCACATCCACCTAGAAATCAAATAAAGTAGTCAGTAGTCCATTGACTTGATTTTATCCATCAGTCAATTAATCTAATTAATTCCCTCATTTTTTTAAAAGCAGTTGCTTGCTTTTTTTGTGTTTGTCAAAATCATACTGTATAATATATTTCTATAATCTATATTTTTTATTTTTTTGTACATTTCTACTTCTACACATCTCCAATCTCTATCAACTGTTATAGTTTTCATATATTTCTACTTCTGTATAATTTTTTTTGTATATTTCTACCTCTATATATCAATAATTTCTAGATATTTTTATTTGTTGTATTTCTACATCTATATCTCTTAAACCTATATATTATTTATTTCTTCTATTTCTGACTCTAAATATCTGCAATCTTATATATATATATATATATATATTTCTACCTCTATATATCTGTTTATATATTATTGTACATTTCCACTTCTACTTCTCTCTCTCTATATATATATATATATATATATAGTATGTTTTATCGTTATATAACTCTAATTATTATATATTTTTATTTTGTGTATTTCTACATCTATTCAGCTGTAATTTCTCTTTTTATTATATATATGTATATATGTATTTTTTTCTTCCTCTATATACCTCTAATTTACATGTAGTTCTGTATATTTCTATCTCTATATATCAATAATTTCTAGATATTTTTATTTGTTGTATTTCTACATCTATATCTCTTAAACCTATATATTGTTATTTATTTCTTCTATTTCTGACTCTAAATATCTGCAATCTTATATATATATATTTCTACCTCTATATATCTGTTTATATATTATTGTACATTTCCACTTCTACTTCTCTCTCTCTCTCTCTATATATATATATATATATATATATAGTATGTTTTATCGTTATATAACTCTAATTATTATATATTTTTATTTTGTGTATTTCTACATCTATTCAGCTGTAATTTCTCTTTTTATTATATATATATGTATATATGTATTTTTTTCTTCCTCTATATACCTCTAATTTACATGTAGTTCTGTATATTTCTATCTCTTCAATTCGAATTTTTCTTTCTCTCTTTTTCTAAATATATATACATATATAGTATAATAGATTTTTATATTTTTATATATTTTTATATTTTGTCTATATATTATTTTTTATCTATATCCTATAATATAAACCAACTCTTTAAATTCAGTTCATCAATGCTCCCCTGTTTAGCTTGTATGTGTTTAGGGCCAGTCTTGCCTGGATCAGTATGGCAGACGTGTTGACGTGGCACAGCAACGGGCACAGAAACGCCAATGTCTAGGTAAGTATGTCTATGCTTTAAACAACAAGTTTGTCTGATCTGAGCAGGCTGTGTTCCTGGCAGGCTGGTTTATTTCTTTTTTTTTTTCAGAAAAACACACACGCACACACACACACACACACACACATCTTGAGCGTCTGTTTCCTGAGCAGAACAGAGAATGTGACACGGAATGGCTGACCAGACACGCGATCGGTGTCGTTCTCACGCAGTATGTTCACAAAAATAACAAACGACAGCCTGAGAAAAAAAACGGGAAGAAAATCAATTCACAAATCAGGAGGACATATGCAGGCAGATGGGCCGAGCTGCAGAAGGCAGTGGATGAGCAAGGGACCATGTTTCCAAAAAAACACATGTTGAAATGAGCGGCGGGTAAAGGCAGTCAGGCAGCAAACAAAGGATTCAAGTGGTTCTGCGGGGGAACTGGACCACGGATCCTCCAATAACACGATAAACTGGGCAATAACAAGACGCCCCAGCTATGGGAGAGTGTTCCAGGTGATATTAAACACAAAGCAGCCGGGACTGGATCAGCTCCCCCGAGGAGCGGGCTTCAGTGTCAGGTAATAAGACTCTGGTGAGTGACTGGCCTAGAAAGCTCCGCGTCGGCCAGAAGGTTGCCAGATTTGGAAGGAGTACAAAACTGATGACCACTGACAGGTGTGGAGGTGTTGTGTCCAAAATCAAAGTCAAGAGCTGACTGCTCTGCTGTGAGGCAAGTGATCGGCCATGAGATACGCATCACGATATGTCGGATTGGACCACGTGTTCTGGACCTAGATGTCCTAGAATGTCCAGCTGTATTTATCCTGGCATAGGTGAATAATAAGAGTTCAGTACTACAGCTGAGTGTTGGCCAGAACCTGCCGAGTATGATATTACAGGAGCTCCGATTCAATATACTGTGATGTTTTTAGGAAAAATATCACACATTAAAATGATGACTTTTTATCCAATCAAAATAGTGGGATCTGAAGACAACACTGCCATCTAGTGGTCGGGGTTTTAACACAACACTACGTGAACCACTGTCTGACACCAGTCTTTACTTGTAAACTATTATTAATTAATACCGTTGTTTTTTTATCAGCATAACATTGCGACACCTCAATGGATCTGTATTTTCGTACACCCCTCTTCAATTCATGAAGGAAACCCGAACATGAACTTCATAAACTGTTGCTCCTCCTTCAAAAGAAAAATCCGACAGAAGCAAAACAGTAACACCTAAAACAGGGCAATTGCAATTATTTAACAGTCTTGACCAACATTTACATAAACCTCGCCCACAAGAAAAAAAAGTCTAAAAGCAATGGCTACTTCAGGACAATATGGAAGCAAGGCTAACCAACCCCTAGGCTGACCAAAGACGGGAAAAGGCGGAAGATGAAGGCTAGGCTAGCCAAGCCTTCAAGCATAGGCTAGGATAGGCTCACGATGATGTAAACCAACCAATCGGAGCTAAGCTTGTTATTTTGTTTCATAAGGCCACCACAAAGAGCATGTTTCATTCTGAGGTAAAATAACAGGGTGGTAAATAGGCTGGTAAAATGGCATTTAGGCATTATCAGGTCTTCACACAGCTTTCCACCTCTCTCTCTCATCATTTTGTACCAAAACGATGTCATGTACCACTGTAAACATTCAGCAATCAGAATTTCAGTTGAGGGAAAACCTATTAAGTGCATTCAGAGTAAGGGTGTAACGATTAAACATTTAATAAATATCGTATCGCCGATACGTCCCTCATTTACCGTCCACTATTTCTGCAAGTCAAACAACCCTTATTAAGCACTTTTCAGGACCAATTTTAGCAGAGAGTGTATTATCTGCTATACTATATACTTATTTTAATGCATTTAAAGATTGAAATATAAACAAAACTGGTGTTTCAATCCCAAAATATCGTCTATATAAACTAGTAAATTCCTATCCTCGATATTAACTAGTAACATAGGAAATGTTTTGGTTGGTGGAAATGAAGATCGTCTATGCTAAAAAGGTGAACAGCAATCTACTGCTGGGACCTAAAACTGCTTGTATTTGCAGAAACACCAATGAAAAATGATATAACGGGCTGACAGCCAAGTCTGCTTGTTGTTGTTGTTGTTTACAGGATCTCCGTAATTGCTCTAAATCTGTCTTTTTTATGATCTGTGCTGTTTATGAAGTTGGTCAACGTTCTAGAAGTACTAACAGTGGCCACAGTATACTCTGGGAAGCTCTGTGGGATATCATAACATCACATTGGACGTGCCTAGTCTACAGTAGGCCATTAATAATGCAGACAATAAGTCAAATCTGCATGCTTGGCACACTGACAGTAACCTATCTGAGCTTAGAGCTAAACGTTCTTCACCATAGTGCCCATCGGGACCCATCGGGAGCAAGGTTCTAAAGTTCTAAGGTTGTTTGGAGGTATCATTTCAAATTGCTGCGTTGTTCGGACGCCATCCAGGGACATAAGGAGTGCGCAAGAACATAGGAGATGGTTGCAAAAAGCTGCTGAGGACCACCAACCTGCCTCTACTGCACCAATACGCCCACTGCTAAAGCCCACATGACATTTGCTGTGGACCCCAATGGGAGTTCCAGCACAAAGGGTACCAGAAGACATCATTAGCTGACTCGTGTACACAGACAGTGGTTCTCTAGAGAAACTGTCAGTCACTGTGAGAAGATCTGAGGTGCATCACCACCAGCTTTCAGAGGCAGCAGAATGCAGGTGTGGACGGTCACCTTAATAACAGTCGTAGAAAATGCAGAAAATCTACCTTGGTGATTCAGAGACGTCGCAAATTGCCCTTTTACTTCACGCGGCACACTGCAGGGTGGTTCTCCGGAAGCACTCAGCTTTCAATCAACCTGATGTTTTTCAGGCAGAAAAAGGCAATGCTGGAGATGCAGTGTTGGACTTCACCCTGAGTCAGAGTTCCTGCCTGCCTGCCTCACATTTTATAAGAAAATGGCCCGATGTTCCTCTGTAAACACTCGAAAAACAGAATCTCAGTTGATGGAAAACAGTGCACTCAGGCCAAAGATGTAGATACGTACGAAAATATCGACATATCAAAGTATTGCGATGTTATGATTTTCGATACTGTATCGATTATCAAAAACACAGTATCGCTTTCGAACCCTCTAGAGTCTACAAACCCCGATGTTTCTATATAGGGTTCAAATACTCCACCCCTTCCATCGCAACTCATTGTACGTGACCCACATCCGGAGTGACAAGGCTGCAGAGTGTTGAACGTGTTGAGATGCTCGTCTTCTGCCTCTCGCTGTGTCTAATTGGTGGATTCATGTGTCCATAATCAGCCCGTCATCTGTAATTGGAGGATTCGTACGTTCGTCTATGGGAGACCAATGGGCGTCTTCTGCCTTCTTTTTTTTTAAGACACTCCACTGCTTTGGTGAAGCTAAGTCTCTGCTAAACCTATTTCAAACACCAGGACACTTCGTCCACCTGAGTAAACACATGTTTTCACAGGAAATCTGAAGACGTTTTTGACCAGTCTTAGCCACAAAGGCTCAGTATAGCTGCCAAAATTTACATAAACCCCGCCCACAAGAAAATGCATTGGCTACTTCAGGACAATATGGAAGCAAGGCTAACCAACCCCTAGGCTGACTAAAGAAGGGAAAAGGCCAGGACATTGGAAGATGAAGGACTGCCACACATCATGCAGAAGCTGGTGAAGTGAGCAGGTGCTAGGCTAAAAGCTAACCCAGTTGATCGGATACAATCTCTTTAATTAGCTAACCACACACCACACACCAGGACACTTCGTCCACCTGAGTAAAGGCATGTTTTCACAGGAAATCTGAAGACAGTTTTGACCAATCTTAGCCACAAAGGCTCCGTATAGCTGCCTTTATTATTTTTGAGGATAAATAATATTTTATACAGCAAACTTATTGGAATTACTGGGTTTTTTTGGTGCTTTTAGGTTTGGAAAACATACTTTTCCCATTTTTGTCCTCATTATTTTCTTATTTTTACAGCACACTGTAAACTGTAGTGTTAATATTCTGACCAACATGCGAAATTCTACTTTCTACCATTTTAATCAGGTCAAGTAACCTTTTACAACCTTTTACAACTGTTGTCGTCACAAAGCAGCTTTACATAATTAGTAATTAGTAAAAGACAGAAAAAAGAAATAACGTAAGAAGATATGAAGGATCCAAGACCCCCAGTGAGCCCAAGGGGGACCCGACCCGTCCTCCTCTGATCAGAACTATTTATGAATTATTGATAAAAGTTACCAAACCACCTAAACTGTTGAACTGCTCTGATCATAATCATAATATAATAATCATGGTGTAGATAGTTAATAGTGGTGATATTATTAATAGTGGCAGATAGTTAAGAGTCCATTTAGGTTTGAACATGGTCATTAAACAAGTAGCAGTGGTAAGGAGGGTGTGCCGCTGGTCTGGTATGGGTGGTGGTGGGTGGGGGGCCTGCTGGTCGGACTGGTAGGTGGCAGCTGGTTTGACGCAGGTAGAGGGGACCTCAGCGGGCAATCTTCCAGCAGGTCGGGCTGGGTGGCCATTTACTCAGAGAAGGTAAAAAGAGAGAGTTAGTTCTGTTGGGAGACTTTATAAGAAAAGGCTCCTCGCCCTGCTGAGGTTTTCTGAATTTTGGGAACTACTAGGAAACCAGCACCCTGAGATCGAAGTAATCTTGAAGGTTCGTAATATGTAATAAGATCCCGCAGGTATTCATGAGCGAGGTCATGTAGGGCTTTATATGTTAATAGAAGAGTAATTTTACTCTGTAACAGTGTTTATTACATTACTCTCATGGTATCAGTATTATAAGGCCTGCAGAGCACGGTTAATAGAACGAATACCTCTGATTTGCACTGCATTTCGGCTCATTGGGAATTCTCACCTGCTTCTCACTTTATTACACTAAGGCTTAAAATAGACGGTCAAATCAGATTATATTCATGTGTACAATTTCCTTCTGATCTCTTCCCCCGCCGACTTGGTATTCATCTAGATCTTTTAAAGTCCCGTTTGTATCAGATTTGTATTCTAACGTTTTCTAACACGTCAAGATGATCCAGATTCGACAGAGAAGTCAAATCTTCATAAATATCGCAAACCAACCAACCAACAAGCCAACAAACAGAGTGTTCTGATTTAGTCTTCGATCGTACCTGTTATGACAGGTAGCGTCTGTCTCCAGGAAAAGTCTGGCCCACATACACACACACACAGTTTCAGAGCAGACAGTTTAACAGCCTATTACTGCTCATTATCTCGGCGGTACGAAGGGCGAATATGCAAATACACCAATGTGTAAGAACAGCAGCAACACAACTCCCGCAAATGAGCACATCTCAGAACCCAATTAGCGCTGGGTATGTCAGCAACTGGAAATCTTTATATGAACATCACTGGTGGCTTTTACAGTAACGTCCAGCAGGACTGAGACTGAAGTGAGAAATGAACCGGATTTCAGCTTAAAACCCAACCGAATCAACTGGATTCGGTGGAAGACTCTGACCTTCAGCTTCTGAATCACTATTCTGTGAATCACTCTGAATCACAGAACTGGCCTCTAAGTAGTATGAGTTATTTCAGGAGAGCTGAAAGTTGGTGTTGTCTCAGTTTCAGTGACTTATTGGTAATGCAGTAAATATGAAGCAACTAGCCCTGAGCTAACACCCCAACTGTGAACCATTTAAATATATATATAACACTGTAATTTATACCAATCAGCCATAACATTAATACCACCTCTTTGTTTATATACCATATATGAGCACTGTGTAGTTCTAGAATTCCAGACTGTCTCCATCTGTACCTCTGCAGACCCTGTTTATTCTTCAGTGCTCAGGACCACCACAGGATGCAGCAGTGCTGCTGGAGTGCTTAAACACTGTGTCACTCTGTGCACTCACTGTCCACTCTCTATTAGACACTCCTCCTACCTAGTTGCTCCACCTTGTAGATGAAGGCAGATGAAGTCAGAGACTGAAGCTCTGTATCTGCTGCTGCACAATGTTTTGGTGTTGGTCATCCTCTAGTCCTTCATCAGTGCTCACAGGATGCTGCTGGCTGGACAGTTCTGGTCGGTGGACGATTCTCAGTCCAGCAGCACTGCTGTGTCTGATCCACTCGTACCAGCACAACACACAAATACTACCTTCCAGGATATGACTGCATTCAATGACATGACAATGACATTAGCGGCATGATCACCACCCCAACTCTTCCCAAAAGTACTGGATGGAGCTCCACCATCCATCAATCCAGAGAACACAGCTCAATGCTGGAGGGCTTCATGCCCTTCTAGCTCACGTCTGGCATGTTTCAATCAGCTCCAGGGAGTCCTATTTTACTGGCAGTACTTCTCTAAAGGGACTAGACAAGCTGTGCATTTGCACATCTGTGTCAGCAATGGGTGCACTTAACAGTAGCTGAATGCTACATTTGGACATATAGTGCAGCGTATGAAAATGTGAACTAGTCTTCTGAATGTATGTGTGTGTGTGTGTGTGTGTGTGTGCGGAACAATACAAAAAGGTAACACTGTTCACTTTTACCTCCCTGAAAACCAATTATTTACCAACCCACAGATATAAGAAGTAGAGGAGGGCTTTTGGGAGGGAAGAGCTCGGGGGGGTGGTGGTGGGGGGGTGGGGGGGTGGAGCTCGTTGTAATGGTTTACACTTGCGCTTGAAATTAGCAAACAAATTCTTACATCTCTTTATTCGTCCAGCACCCAGACATCACAGCGGTGCACCTAAAAAAAGAAAAGTGGTTCACAAGATGCTCAAACAGATTAAATTCCCTGTCTGGGTGCGCCCATAATGAAGCTTTTGGGGCATTTTGCTAACAGGAATTAGCGGATTAGCCTTAAAGCCTCAAATCCCTCGCTTCCTCCTCTCTCGCCGCTTTCTCTGAGCAACGTCTCCATTTCTGAGACCACACCTTTTCGTCTGCGAGCGCTAACAAAAGGAGGCTGGCCGAGGCGCCCTCTCTCCCGGCCCACGCTGTTTCGGAAATGCCATTAGCGGCGCGCTAGACAGTGATGAGGAGTGACAGCCAGTGACTCCTCTGGTCAAGAGAGCGGCCTGGAGCCATAAGCGTGTCACCAGCCGTCTCTCATGTCAGTGCCTCTGCCTCGGCCTCCAAGGACTCACCTTTGTTCCAGATCCTTGAAAGCAGGACAGCTAATTGCGAGAGCGCCGCAGATGGGGAAGCGCGGACTGGGACGGGAGCGGTCGTCTAAATTGCGCTGTCGCTAATGCCGGAATGCACGCGGCCGTGGCTGGCTGGACAGCCATGCTTCACTTGTCAAACACACTGAAATTACAGAGAATTGCGCTCACCTCTTTCGCGCCACAGGAAATGACATTTTTTGTTTTTGTGCATTCACAGTTCACAGCTATTGTGGAAGAAATTAAGGCTAAGTGAAAACCATGCCCACTTTCCAGCGTGGAAGGCTGGCTAATATGATAAGGCTGCGAGTACAAGGCCTGGGAAGGGCCGATAGCAAAAATTCAGCGTATATCAAACACCTCAGGGTTGATTACTGCAAATAACACCTCCGAGCACAACAGCAGGCGGGAAGAGCAAATAATGCAGGGACTGAAACAAAACGGTCACGTCTTGGTATGTCGGAAAAGACAAATCCGAATGGACAGGTGTCGTTTTTTGGTTTTATCAAGGCAAAGACCAACCTGCGCCATGTTAGCGTCTCCTTTGTACATTAGCTTAACCCACATAGAAAGCCACAGTAAAATAGTGGCATTGGTATTTACAGTACAGTACAGTGAAGAGCTGCTTATATCCTCAATAAAACACTGATATTAGAATAAACACTAATAATAACACTCCTTCAGAAAGTCAAGTTCATCATGAGAACATCTCCAAAGTTCTCCTCATGGAGTCTAATATTATTTAGAGTTCTCCTTAATGATGGTAAATCAGGTGAGCTGCTGCTGCTGCTGGTGGAGTTGAACACATCCTCCACGCTGTGCTGGCTGGACTGGGGGGGGGCGTCCAGGAGAAACCTGGAGGAACCGAGCTCAGTTCTTCAGACTAGCTCACCGACAAGATCTCACTACTTTCTTCACTACTTCCTTTTTACTGGATTTATGTTCACCTGCTTTATCTGCTCTGATGAGATCTGGGGCTTCTACAGTAAAAACTCAATTATTATTCCATTAAATAGTGTGATTAAGTGTCTAATCACAGCACTATACAATGTCCACTCATAGCTCAGTAAATATAGTAGTAGTACTATAGATAGTGATTGAGTCTGATGTACTAACCTCGAACTACAGCAGAGAAAACTGCCAGGGGGAAATCTGCTCTGCTTCTGCGCTGGAAGCTCAGTGAAGACGGTCTGAGACACTGGGGCTCAGTCTGGGAGAAGAGAGCGCATCTATCAAATGAGTAGGTTATGAGTCTGGCTTCACCTCTGGTCTCTACCGTGCAGACTCTGGCTGCAAACTTGCCAACATGGCGGACAGTTCTGGCTTCGTTGCTATAGTAGAACGGATTGACCTGGAACCACGGCGTCTGCGCTTTCTAAACTAACTGATGGTGGGTTGGAGGTTATTGCTGTTTTGCTGTGACTTGAGTGCATTAGCATGAAAATGTCTCAAGGCTAAAGGAATGATTCGCTCTTAAACGCAGCTATAATGAATCCGCATGTTTCTGTGAAAGAAGGTGAACGTTCATGAAAGGCAGCACAGACACGAAGGAGACGACAAAGTAGCACTTCACCCCACACCTCTCTCTCTCTCTCTCTCTGCCTCTCAGCCGCTTCGGAGGCTGCCGTATCTAATGCGGGAGGACGACTAATGTATGCCGCTGATTAGCGTAATAGAAACTGAAAGGTAAGACATGATGGTTAAAGGGATGCTGGAGCTCACAGATGGGCTATGGGGGGATCTGAAGCCATTTACCAAATGAAGAAGGTAGAATTGCTTGTGTGTGTGTGTGTGTATCGGTGTGTGTGTCTCATTTTTGTATCCTTTGAACCCAGAATTATTGGGAGAGCCCTTTTTTCTTTTTTCAGCAGGATTGTGTTTGGACTTTGTGGCCTTCAAAGGGGATGTTTGAGGTTTAGAGTGAAAGAGAATGAAATTAAGTATGTATGCTCTCTCTGTTCGGCAGCTGCAAGATCGTCCTCGACCGCTAATAGAAAAATTACCCTCCCACCGAAGACCGAAGCCGCTCCGTCACGCCACCGATTTTAGGACAGACCCGAAAAACCTACCAACACAGCATCCAGAGCCTTGGTGTGCTTGTAATTTATGGCGTTCAGAGTTAGGGCTTAAGCCTAGTCCTGGACTACACAGCATGCTGAATAAAGATTCCCTTTGAAAGGACAAGGTAATCCACGCTTAATCCTGCAGGAAACACTATTCACCACCTACAGAACCTTCTACAGTGTTGAAACTAGATGTGCCAAAACAGATTCTCTCTTTAAGAACCATTGTTGGTTTCCTGAAGGACCTTCTACAGCGTTGATTCAATTAAGTATCAGTAAAGTCCAAAGAGAAAATGGCATGCGTCACTGGGCCTTGTGACAGGACGATGATCCCACCAAGGAAACCAAGGCTTAGTTTCAGAAGAAGTCCTGGAAGATTCTGGAGAGGTCGTCAGAGTAAACTCCATAGAAAATAGGATGTACTGAAGGGGGCTGCAGCAGCAGCAAACCCAAGAATATCAGTGACCTGGAGGCCACTGCCCATGAGGAATGGGCTAGGATTCGTCAGGAACGCTGCTGCCAGAAGCTGAAGCCTGGCTGTGCATCACATTTGCAGGAGGTCAGAACTGCAGACGGGTTCTACTAAGTACTCAAGACGCTTGTCACGAAGGAGTTGAGTAATTCTGAGACTGCAGTCGTCATTAAAAATGGGATTTAGTGCTTAATTTGGAGAAAGCTCTTGAGTTAAGATATTTAAATTGCTCTTGTTTGGTTTATTGCAAACAGCTGAATATTTGTATATTTTGCTGATAAACCCTAATTGATTGGAACTGCTGGCCCCCAATAAAGTGGCAATGTTCTTGTCATTTTAGCAGACGAATAAACACAGCGAAATATCGGAAACACTGACGTCTCTCGACTGTGCTGTGTGTTGGCTTCATGAAGCCGATATGTGTGTGTGTGTGATATAGATGAAGCCACTTTTAACTGAAGCCAATGTAAAAAAAAAAAGAAGTTTTAAACCAGTATAATGAGTGCGATCCTTGGGGCAGCAGAGGGAAGTAATATGAGCTGATGAGTCATATTTCCAAGGGTTTTTTTTGTCATTTGGACGACTTTGCTTTTGAAAAAGCCCATTTTCAGCCCACACTGCTTTGTCCCAATTGTGCAAGAAGATAGCGGCTCTGTTCTTGAAAAATGGTTCAGTTTCCCAATAGAATTCGTTCAGAATATGTAAAACAGGCTTTTTTTCAGGAACTAAAACAGCGTAGCCTCCTTACAAGGGTGGAGATACACAGCACAGTACTCTGCAAAACTGGGTAAAGGCCTTAAGAGATATAGGCCTCTTTTCCACTGCAGGGCCCAATGGTCACTAAGGCCGTGCCGTCCCGTACCGCACCAGTGTGGACCTGTTTTTCCATTTGCTGTGTCGCTAAATCTGAACCAGGAAGTGACTGTCCCGTAATATTCATGCAACAGTTTCGTTCTTTAGTCTTTAGCACTACAACAACAAGGCTAATGTGGCTAGCTAATGCTAGCTAATTTACTGAAGCCGTCATGGTGTAATCTGCTTGCATAAAGCACACTCGTCTCAAACCACGCCATGGAGGTCCGTGCTAACGCCACGCTAGCGATATTGAACCAGCTCGGAAGGCGGGCCGTGCTAACGCCATGGTAGTGATGATGGACCAGCCCAGTAGGCGGGCCGTGCTAATGCCACGGTAGCGATGATGGACCAGCTCGGAAGGAGGACCACGCTAACGCACAGTAGCGGTGTTGGACCAGTTCGTTAGGCAGGCCGTGCTAACGCCATGGTAGCAATGATGGACCAGCCCAGTAGGCGGGTCATGCTAATGCCACGGTAGCGATGTTGGATGAGCCCTGTAGCCGGTCCATGCTAACAGTGACCTAGCAATGTTGGACCAGGCCCGTAGCCGACTTCAAGGGGCATTTAAAGAGGCTAAAATGGACTTATTAGATACGGCCACTATCTTTTGCTAGCTTTTGGTAGGTACTGACCACCACGGCATGCCGGGAACACCCCACAGGTCCGGCTGACGTTTTGGAGATGCTCTGGAGATACGACCTTCCAGTCGTCTAGAACATCACAGTCTGGTTCTTGTCAAAGTGTCTCTGATTTTCATCATCACTGACTGTTCACTTGCTGCCTGATATTTCCACCCTTTGACCCCGGGTGCCTTTGACACCACACCATCAGAGCTGCTCGCTTCACCTGGCAGTGGTTTTAATGTTGTGGCTTTTGGGAGTTTCTGTGGAGCGTTTGAGCTTCTAAGTGCAGCTCTAAATTTAACAGAGTTAAATTTAACGTGATGAATCGGGCCGCTCCTGCAGTGCTGGTCGGGGTAATTAGGTGGTCCGGGCTTTGAGCCTGAGCCCGGCGCGGGACACCTCAGCGGAACCACCATACGCTTATCCCCCTGCCTCACGCTTGCTCGATGCGATGCCATGGCACCTTGAGTAAGCGCTGGTGAGTCAGGACCTCGATATAAAGTGTCATCTAAATGAGTGTGCAGCCGCTTGGCAAGAAAGCGGATGATTCGCAGGGCACTCCATATACACACACATACACACTCTCACACACACACACACACACACACACACCGAGCTCTCTCAGAGGAGTACAGGCCAGAAATAGGCCGCACATTCACACACACACATCCAGGAGAAATTTAAATTGGACGGGTGTTTAAGCCTTGGAGAGCGGCAAGCTGGAAAAGCGCGGACAGGGACTTTTCACAGGTGAGGACAGCATCCGTACGCGCTTTCGGCTGACCTAAGGGGGAGCGCAGGCTGCATTCGTGAGCTCGTGAGCTAGCTGCCTGCCGGTTCAGCTTAAGGCGGGCACAAATTGAGTCGAACTGGAGTCGGTGCGACGGTGCGGGCGGACGGGGGATTTGTTCGTGATCGGAATGCATTAAAGGGTCACAACAAATGGGTCCGTATCATTATGGAAGAGTCAGGGAGTGACGTTTATCACCGAGCTGCTTTCTAAAGCCGCTTTGCGCAAGTTCCGCCCCCGGCCCGTCTCTGCCGAAGTTCACGTAAAAAAAAAAGAGGAAAAACACTCTGGAAACAGAACAAACAAGCAGCCGGATTGGGAGCGCATTCACCTACGTGTCATTTGGGGAGATTTTCTACCCCCGTACACTTTTACACTCAGCCGGTTAGTTCGCTAATCCGCGATCCTGGCGCCCGGCGCCATCCGACAGGGACAGGGATACGTTCGTTCTGAGAGATAAAAGGTGCCAAGAAGGGTTCTTTTGGATCCATGATATAAAAGATCCACTTTTAGGTCGTTAAAAAGCCTCACAATGAATTTTTCGTGCTACTTTTAAACACAACTGCTTCAATCTAAGCAATACGATTTAGACAAAAGTAAGTGGACACCTGCTCATTCATTATTTCTTCTGAAATCAAGGGTATTAAGTTGACATTGCTTTTGTTGGAGTAATCATCTCTAATGTCCAGAGAAGAAGACTTTCTAATAGATTTTGGAGCAGCATTGTTGTGAGGATTTGATTGCAAGAGCAATAGTGACGTCAGGATGTTGGGCATCCCATCCAGCCAACATTGTCCTGTGAGTACAGATGAAGGAATAGAGGTGGACCATCTAGGTAGGAGTGTCTAATAGAGTGAACAGACACAGTGTTTAAGCACTCCAGCAGCACTGCTGTGTCTGATCCACTCGTACACACTTTACTAACACACTCACAACCATCATGTCAGTCAGTGTCACTGCAGTGCTGAGGATGACTGACCCACCGCCCAAATACTACAGCCTGCTCTGTGGGGCCCTGACATTGAAGACCCCGGTGAAAGGAGGCTAACACCACCCCACCACCACTCAATAAAAAGATATCATAGCCAACTCTGGGCTGCTGTTCTCCTGTTCTATACTAGAACCGTTTTTCCAACCTTGGCAACCTTTCCTTTTTGCATCTCGAGTAGCTTCTCAGCGTTCAGGGTGATGTTGTTTCTCTTATTGATCATCTTTAGACTCTAAAGCTCTCATCTGTTCAATAAAAACAGATAACATCTCCATTGTAATCCATACAGTCATCTGCTCTATACAGAGCGCATACACTGAAAAACAGCGAAAATGCTCTGAATTTACTCCATTCACACACTGCATGGCCATCATTTCCGCATGAATCAAGTATATTACAGTCACGGTAATTGCTCAAAGTACTAAACCCAGAGAGAAAGACGTGTTGATGTAGTAGGTCTATATTATTGAAGCACTGTTTTTTCAGTCCTATTCATAAAGCCGTTGTACCGTTTCACAGCATTTTTCACTGTCTTTTTACCATTACAGTTTATTTACACACGTTATCAGTAGCAGACAATGGAAATCCACATGTTAATAAGCTCATGCATATTAATTACCAATAATCATTGCTTTTTGGGTGCCACAAATCTGAGAATCTGAGCCACACAGTCTAATATAAGGTGCAGAAGAAGTGCTTGAGAAAATACACCCGCAAATAAGCAGCTACAACTAACCCCCCGGTGTGGCGGCTGTATTTTCGCTTGGCTAGCACTTAGTAGTGGCTTCAAACCAGAACACAACTCATAAGAAACAAGCCTACATACCATGTCGCTTATGTGGGGTCTGTATGGGTAACCCAACTGGGAACCGGAATGTTCTGTCAATGGGTTCCCTGTTGGGCCAGCGTATGGATGTCCACCAGGGTCCCAACAGGGCTAGTGATGGCATCAGGAGGGGTTAAACATGGGCCACAGCTGGGTCGCACACTGCACATGGGGCCTAGATGGGATCAGTATCATCTTGAGGTGGGCTGTGACGATGGAGCCTATTTGGGAAGCATTACTGGGTCCCATTAACAACACACCTACAAACCCATTTAGAGCCCACACCCACCTGGAACCCACCTAGCCGAGTTTCCAGACATGTGAGCCCCACATGAGCATGCTGGCTGGAAAAAAGACACTACACAACATTAGCAGATGATTGATCACCACCTCACCTCGTCCCGACCCAACTCCCCAACTCATCCCAGAAGTATCGGATGGAGCTCCACCACCATCATTCCAGAGAGCACAGTTCCTCCACTGCTTCACAGCTCAATGCTGGGGGGCGTTATACCCCTCTACTAGCCCACACGACTGTGTTTTAGCAAAGGGTGCAACTTAAAGTAGCTGAATGCCTTCATTAGAAGGGGTGTCCACAAACATTTGGACATATTTGGACACAGTTAATCTGCTGTATCAAATATAACGAACTAAATGGAGAAAAACAAAGCACCAACCAAGCAAGTAAGCAAGCAGGCAAGCCTCTACTGATGATGGTCTAATTCTAATTACAGTGAATGATAACTTCAGCTAATTTCAGCTAATTAAAGTTTTCAGCGCATTAGAGACCCCTTTTTATGTTACAATGGCTCGGATAACGCGCTAATAATTGGTTGGAGTCCGAGCGCTTGAGTGTTTCAGGCCTGTGCATTTACTGTAGTTTATTCAAACGCTGCTGCTCTTCGTCCTCTATCCCCCGAGACCGCTTCCTGAATAGGCCGTGTCAAAAGCAAGCCGTTCCTTCCTCCGAACGCTCCGATCTGCACCGAAAATACATCCGACACATTTGATTTCACTTAAGCAGATTCGGCCGTAATGTGACACATTCCTCTCACTCAATCTCAAGAGTTGAGGATGTTTTTCCACCACCCCCATCCAGAGCACTAAAAATATCCCTGGTTTTTAATCCAGCCACAAGGAGCCTCTCGGCACATCAGTGACTGCGGAAATGTTGACATACAGAGCTGCTCTCGCAAACGCTGTTTGATTTGTTCGGGGTTTTAAAAAAAAATTTAACATGTAAAAATGCCCCGGCATTTTAATTGGACTTAATTAGACGTGATGAAGATGAAACCATTAATCTCGCAGGCTAATACACGGAGCCCAGCCGGCTTATCTAAAAGGTGTATTCTGAATTTTCCTTCCTGAATAGCTGAAGAATGAGAGTTCGGTACATAAAACAGACAAACCGTGAACCTCAAACACTCAAACTCTGCTGTTCCTCCTTCAAAAGAACATCCCGAAGAACCAAACCAAAGCTGGAAGACGAGCCAATTCCAAAACCCCAAAACTGTTACATCACAGTCTTGACTTACACCCCCAAAATTAACATAAACTCCACCCACTACCACCCTCCGCCAGTCAAAAGCTGGAAACAGAAAAACGTGGCTTCAGGAGAATCTGGTGTTGTTGATATTGGAGAGCAGCACATCACCAGAATGTTCTGTCAATGGGTTCCCTGTTGAGCCAGCGTAGGGATGTCCACCAGGGTCCCACCAGGTCTAGTGATGGCATCAGGAGGAGTTAAACATGGACCACAGCTGGGTCGTACACTGCACATGGGGCCTAGATGGGATCAGTATCATCTTAAGGTGGGCTGTGACGATGGGGCCTATTTGGGAAGCATTACTGGGTCCCAATTGTTGTTGATATTGGAGAGCAGCTCATAACCTCCAGAGTCTAGAACTAGTAAAGGAGCTTGGGTTGCTATGCTAACCAGGACTCCACTACACTAAGCTTTTCCTGTTCCAGTGTCTGCAGGAGGGAAGCTCAAAATCACCACACAACAAAGTGAAAGCCAGCAAAGCAAACAGGGATCCACACAAAGCTAAAAGCTAATGCTAGCAGATGCTAGCTTTTACCATCTCTTCTCTCCAACGTCCAGCGATCCCTGACTACCTCAACCTGAAGCAAACTGGAGACAGTGAGACCGTGAGACAAGAAAGACAAACCCAAGGGATGCGAGTGTCGAGTGTGGAGGCAAGGCTAAAAGCTAACCGGCTACAGCTTGGCTCTCTTCAGCTTGCTACACAAGTCCACAGAGGACACAGCGAGATCGCTGTACACCAGCCAATCAGAGCAGAGCTCTGTTTCAAGGAAATCCACTGGGTTTCATTCTGAGATAAAAGAATAACAGGGTGGTAAACAGGCTTTTCGGAGCATTTTTCACCCCGACCAAAAAGTCACTCACTTGCTAGTTATATATAATTTTGACAAAAGTATTGGGACACCTGCTCTTCCAAAATTAAGGATGTATAAAAAAGCCTTTCTCCTGTTTTTGTTGGAGTAACTGTCTCTACTGTCCAGGGAAGAAGAAGGCTTCCTACTAGATACAAGAGCATTAGTTAGATGATTGATCTCCACCTCACCTCACCCCCAATTCCTCGACTCATCTCAAAGGTATTGGATGGAGCACCCACCATCATTCCAGAGAACCCAGCTCCACTGCACCCCTCTAGCCCAGATGTTCATCTGCAATGGGTGCAACTAAAAGAAGCTGAATGCATTCATCCATTAGCAAGGGCGTCCACAAACATTTGGACATGTAGTGCACATCAATCGGCTTCAAAAATGAATAAGTGCATTCTCTGGCACCCGGAAAGGTTAACAGTTTGACTGCATGTGCTAACATGGCTAACGGCGACTGGAACAGGAACGCTATTAGGCGCCAATCTGCCGTATATGATGTCATTTGGGTAATGCTAATCTCTGGCTGTTAACTCTCATGCATTGTTAGCGCCATAATTGTTAGCGACAAGCGCTTTCAGACTGAGCTGTTCCCTTAATGCTACACAACTCAACTGATGCTAATAGAGCTGTGGTTCAAACGCTGTTGCGAAACAGCCGAGCCTCCGCCGCTTTGAACACGCCAGCGGTTAAGACGGGATTGATCTTAGCGCTGCGATGACTTCAAGACAAATAGCAGAGGTTTGTCTCTGTAGCTTTTCCAACAAAACAGTAACCAGAGTAGAAAAGAGGAGAAAACTCCAGACAAATAAAGACAGCAAAGCTTTTAAATGCAGATAAGTGAGTCAATCTCATAAAACAACAACAACAACAAAAAATGGGGTTGCTGGCGAATGCAGCGCTGCATTTACAGCATTCATTAAAATCCATAGGCCTTGTCCGGACTTCCAGTACGAGCTGTCCTGTCGTTATTAATTATATGAGCGTGAAGCCTTAAATCTATCCCCCCCTTCAGCCTCGCTGCCTCGCTGCCTCCCTCGGCCTTGCCAGGAAACGCTGCGGCTGCTGCTTTGCCTGTTTCTAGCGTTCTCACCCACGCCGGCCAAGTTTCTCACAGGCTTTTACCAAGGGCTCGCTACCAAGTAAACAAGACCCAGCGCTGTATCGCCGTGTTACGAAACAAAAACACTGGGAAATGAGCCTGTCACCTCCACACGGCCTAAAAAGGACCTGAGCCACGACTACGTAATGCCCCCAGGTACACCGAGGAGCCAGTGCATTATGTGTGCCTACCATGTATCTACAGATGCACTATATGTACAAAAGTTTGTGGACACCCCTTCCCTTCTAATGAACGCATTCAGCTTTTTTTCTTAAGCTCCACCCATTGCTGCCGCAGATGTGCAAACGTACACACACACAAGGCTTGTCTAGAACCTATTAGAACCATGATGCCTAATAATGCCAGGTGTGGGCTAGTGGAGGGGTATAAAGAAGAACTGTGTTCTCTGGAATGATGGTGGTGGAGCTCCATCCAACACTTTTAAGATGACTGTTGGGGAGTTGGTGGAAATGAGATGTTCTTGGAGCTGAATGCAATCAAATTCTGACAGCAATGCTCCTCCAAAATCTAGTGGAAAGCCTTCTTCTCGAGACTGTTACTCAACTCTTTGTAATACCCTTGACTATAGAGGAAACAATGAACAAGCAGATGTCCCAAAACTTTTGTCCATATAGTATGGACAAATGTATAAGGACACCTGCTGCCGAAATCCATCAGTTTTGAAGCTGTAGCTGTTTGCTAACTAATGCTAGCTAAGTAAGCAGGCTAAATTTGTCCACACGCACAAAGCTGTTAACAGCACTGATAGAAAAAGGAACCCACATTAGCAGCAGTGGTGGTCTTTTGGTGGTCCCCTTCTATACCGTAAACCTCAAAGGAGCGCCTATATGGTAGGTATTGGCCCAACGAGTGTAGATCCAGTAAGTGGGCCTAATAATTTGCCAACTCTGTGTAGGCATGTGAGTGCACAGTTTCAAGGTTAAACAGGGGCCTTTTATTGCATACGTAACCAGAACAAATAAACACACAGTGGGATTCTTACTGGGATGGATCGATGGATGATCAATGGAGCAGCACTGATGAGGTCGACCTTTAGGTTGCCTTGATAACACTTTTCACCGAGCTCAAATGGCAACAGAGCAAACCCAGGCAATAATTGCCAATCCAATGGCCTATAATTGTATTATATTCAGTGGCTTAGTGGCGCGTCCAGACCGATTTCAGAGGGTCTCAATCCGAGGGGTTGTATTCTGACTTCGTGACTAAAAATGTTTTACGTAATTAGCTGGAGCTCGATGTCAAGCCAAGCTTCAAGTACGGCTCGGCTCGACCCGCCATCCTTTAAGATCCACGGAAGACGAGCGTCCAGGCTTTTTTCTGACCTGCACCGAAGTGGTGGAACGAGCTTCCCCTGGGTGTCCGAACACTCGCTATCTTCAAACTCAGACTGAAGACCCTCCTCTTCTGAGAGTGCTCAGGTGAAGAGAAGAGTACTATGGTCTCCATATTGACTTCTGTGTTTAGTAGAGTCTAAGATTAGAGGGATCTTTGAAATCCTGTCTATTCCAGCTAGCTAAGGGTATTTTCTGAGTGAGCTCTGGGGAAGAGAAGAGCGTCTGCTAAAGGTCTTCAATGTAAATTTCAACCCAATGTTGGTTTTTGATAGATATGTATGGATGGATTTCCAACCAAAATTCAGCATCAAAGGTTGGAGCTTGATGTCAACCCAAACTTGGATTTTGTGTGACTTCCATCGGACTGGGATTTCCAACCAAAATTCAAGAATATGATGTCTTTCTGACTTCAAAGCGAAGTTCCCTGCTTTGAAAAAGCTACATTCAGTAGTTAATTTATCGTCTGGTTGCCGTGAGCGCAGACGCTCATACTCCAGACGTCTGTTGTTGCAGCTTTCTGTGAGAAAACACTCAACCTTATTCAAGACCAGCAATCCAACTACCGATCTACATGCTTAGCAAAATGAGCACCCCCCGGTGGCCTATTGCATTTCTGCGGGAGGGCCGGGGGCCACCCCACCCCAGCCCCTCTAAAACACTGTTGAAACAATGTTCCCAAATCACAAGTCCCTGATGTGTTTTTATTGTTTATTCCTCCTCCTCTCTAAACAGGGGGAGCAGATGTTGTTGGTTGGCCGCTCTGTCCCCCGGCGTCTGTGGCGCATGAGTTGCCCAGTGTTGACTCAGTCGAATTGCCTGCCTAAGGCGCGAGCGTCCAGACACATGGACATAATGAGCAAAGGTCAGGAAGCCTTGCTCCCCGTCAACAGCATCACTTCAAGAGGACGGGCGCTGGCAGCTTCGCGCAGTGTCCACCCTCGAAATGCCCTTGCCCATTAGAGAGCTGCAACCACCTCCAGCCAGCCCAAGGTGCTTTCTAATTTCAACTTGGACAAACAATCAGAAACACAGCTAGACTTATGCACACACACACACACACACACACACACACTCCGCAGCAAAATACCCAGTCACATTCCAGTACACATTTAAGATTTCTGGTAGGGATGCCCTCCTCCCCCCCAATCGAGTCTGAGTATCAGCCAATAGTGATCCGATCTGATCTCTGTGTGTATAAATAATAATCCAGCCCCGCAGTTTAGATCAGATGAGCTGCTGATTAATCACTTCAGTAAATCTCTTTAGTTTCAAAAATCAGATCTCCTCTCTGACCAATCAGCTCCTAGCTCCTTTACAGCACTGCAGTCTGATCACAGGCACACACTCTGGACTGATATCTGTGGTTGTTGGTCTACTGGTGTGTAATAACTGGGTTATAATGGGTGTATAACACATTTATATGTGCTGTGTGTGTGATTGGGGTTTCAATAGCGCGCGTATGTGTGTGTTAGCATTAGCGTTAGCCTCCACTCGGTTCTGAACCGGTTCTTCAGTGCTGATCTACAAACAGAAAAAGGCGAGCGAGCGGTTCTCCGGTTCTCCCGCTGGTAAAACAGAGCGTTTCAGTGGGATCAGATATTATGGTCTGTTTTCAGGTTCCACTGTAAAATAGCTCCACACTGCAGAACCTCAACTCCTTTATTTACCTTCTGAGAACGTCCACACCGCCTTGAGGACACCAGATGGCGCTCCGAACACCGTGGTTAAAACTAAGACTCAAAGCTGGATTTGGATTAAAATAGCCAGTACCCGATCCATTAAAATAGGTGGCTGGTTGCGGTGGTTGCTTGCATGTTGCCGAGTGGTTGTTGTGGGACCCCATGTGGTTGGTTGGGTGGGTTGTAGTAGTAGTAGTGTGTTCGTATAGTGGCGAAATGTTTGCACCCCATTCATTCCTACGGGAAACAATTCCAAAATACGCTCCTATGCAGGAACCAGAGTATCTCGGAAACTACTGGACGAGCTAGCTGAAAGTACCCAGAAAAAGAGGCAAAGTCTCTAAATTGGATTAGGATGCAGTGCTGTTATCTCCTCCCTACAAACACAAGCGGGTGAAAATTTCAGAATCTGCACTGCTCACGCCGAGCCTCTGCCTGAGAAATGCTTCATACAGAATTAGGCCGTGCCGTTTTATGGACAGCGCGTCCTAGAGTGGTATCCCAAGCCTGTCTGAATGCAAAGGAGACCGGAGAGATGAGAATCCATGGCTTTAATATTCACAACTCCGGATGGTCGCCATATAATGGTGTTTGCCTTCGTGATGATGAGTAAACGGCGGCTGAATTAAGATTGCCTCGGCAGATTACTTCAACAAAGAAGGGCGAGGACGATCCAATGATTCAGACATGCGGGCGCATGAAGGTCAAACAGTCATTTTTAACTCCAGAGCCTTATGAGGAATGACCCCAGCACGGCAGTGTGTGTGCGTCTGTGTGTGTGTGTGTGTGTGTGTGTGTGTGTGAGGAGAAGATGATCAGAAATAACAATCATTACCCTTGAGATGAGCAAGAAACACCAGAATGTCTTAGTTCAGAACGCTGAAGCCGGTCAGTCTGCTTCATGTCCAGCAGCGTTAGCCTCACACTTCCAGACAGTTGCTAGGCTGTTGCTAAGTGATCACTAGGGTGGAACTAGTTTTTTTCACGCTAAGTGGTTGGAGTGGTGTTGCTAAGAGGTTGTTATGGAGACATTCAGTGGTTGCTGAAATGTTGCTACGGTGTTGCTTTGTGGTTGCTATGATATTCCAGGTGATTGCAATGAAGCTGTTTAGTGGTTTCTGGATGGTTGCTGTGGTGTTACTAAGAGGTTGCTAGGAGTTGTTCAGTGGTTTCTGGATGGTTGCTATGATGTTGCTAAGTGGTTGTTATGGACGCATTTAGTGGTTTCTGGATGGTAGCTGCAGAGATGCTTTGTGGTTGCTATGATATTCCTGGTGGTTGCAATGGAGCTGTTCAGTGATTTCTGGATGGTTGCTATGGCGTTGCTAAGAGTTTGCTATGGAGTTGTTCAGTGGTTTCTGGATGGTTGCTATAGCGTTGCTAAGAGTTTGCTATGGAGTTGTTCAGTGGTTTCTGGATGGTTGCTATGGTGTTGGTATAGGGCTGCTATGGAGCTGTTCAACAGCTGCTGAATGGTTGCTGCAGTGTTGCTTTGTGGTTGCTATGATACTCTAGGTGGTTGCTATGGATTTGTTCAGTGGAGTGGTGGCTGGATTGTTGCTACAGTGTTGCCAGCTGGTTCCTATGGTGTTCCAAGTGTTTGCTGTGGTGTTACAAGGAGGTTGCAATGGAGCTGTTTAGTGATACTGGACGGTTGCTATAATGTTGCTTTGTGGTGTTGCTTTACATATTTACATATATTTCTGGTGGTTGCTATGGTGTTGCTAGGCATTTGCTACGGAAATCTAGGCGCTTACTATCGAGTTGTTTAGTGGATAGTACTACGGTATCACAAGTGGTTTCTATGGTGTTGCTAGGTGGTTGCACACCCAACACACTAGCAAACCCTTCCAAGGCTAAATGTAAGAGCTAGTTCAGGAGAAAATGAAAAGTGAGGCAATAAAGGCTAAACGCTAACACTGGGCCGATCAGTGATGAAGAAAGAAGGGCCTAACGGAGGAAGCACTGCTGCAGGTATCCAAGCCGGGAAGCAGCTAAAACACATGGTAGGTAAGTTGGGTGCTAGGCTGAAAGCTAACTCTAGCCAACCATCTACAATCTCTTCAGCCAGCTAACTGCATAACATACATTATTTGCAAAAATAATGACTGTTCTTGCTACTATGCTAGGCTAGGCTAGGCATTGCTACATACCACCTAAGATCTGTTGCAGTGATGTTAACCAGCCAATAAAAGTAGAGCTTAACTGTTTGGGTTTTTTTACAAGCCCTCTGATACATCAAAATCAGCATGTTTGACGATGAAGGTAAAGTAACAGGGTGGTAAATAAGCTTATACAAAGGCAACATCATCTAACTTTGGCATCTTCTCGAAAGCATGATGCAGCACTGTGGGGTTATTTTCAAGACCACAGGAGCTACAAAACAACAAATGCTCTTGGTTCACCACCATTTTACACCAAACTGCACTCTTACAAATAATAGCGTGAAAAAGGGATCCTTGAACTGATGCCACAAAATCACTTCTGGTCCCCGAAGGAGCTTCTGATTGAGTCATTTCGATTGAGTCGTTTTAAAAGAACGACCCACTGAAAAGTTCTTTAGGGACCTCAAGGAACCTTCTTTGGCATCTTTATTTTTAAGAGCCGCGCTCGGTTCAGTGCTCAGACGTGGGTTTTCAAGCTTCAGAGAGCGTTGAGTGTTTCATGCTACTCCGACACACCTCATTTACCTCCATCATTAGCTGATGAGCTTGAATCAGGTGCGATAGAGCTGGGGAAGCGCTAACCTGTGCCGCACCACCCCACACCCCCCACGGCCCTCCCGGACTGCTTAGGCTAACCTGGAGCCTGAGTCACGACGGTAGGTCCCTAGTGGCAGCCTTCAGTAACTCCCTCTGCCTTGCATACAAATGGCATCGCCCTGGAAGCTGCCTGGAAACACTGAGAGGCTTCTGAAAAGGGCCCTGAGGAGAGGCGTAATAAGCCAGGATTGAGCACCCCCAGCTTTAAATGCACCTCTCCGCCGTTGACTGATGGCCAATTAAACAGTTAGAGGCTTATCGATCACGGGAGAATGAGGAGGATCCCCAAACATCCTTAAATACGCCACGCGAGGCCCCTGCAGATGGGCCGAGAGCGCGCAGAGCCATGCTGCACATTTTTCATCTTCAGTTTTCCCGTTTTCAATCCTATGGAGCGACAACAGTTGGAGGGGTGGGAAAAAAACAAAAACCCGCAAACAAACACAACTCGAACCGCTGAATTGTGATACAGGGAACACAAGTTCCAGACCCATTCATTACGTGCTCCAGCAGATGGTTCGCTCTTACGACAGTGCGAATAGTACACAGATCTTAGACAAGCATGCTGTGAGCGCAGCTAAAGGTACCATGGGAAATGTAGTCTTATCTCAGCGAGAGGCTCAGCTGAGGCCTTCCGGCGCAGGAGGCGATGCCGTTTCTCAAGGTCAGCGGCGTGTGCGCCGTCCACAGAGAACAAAAGTGCCCCAGGAGAGCGAGTCTGTGTCGAGTTTATCCCTCTACGGTTGTGATCAGCATGCTTTCAGCCACCCGAGTCTCCTCCTGAGGCCATCAGCACTACGGGTCGCAGGGCCTAGTCAACAGGTTGGATAATACATACAGCACACGAGACAAAGAACCAATCAGCAATCAGAAAGTCAAGTAACTGGAAAGACTTAATAAGCATAACTCTACCATCTAAGTGGAAAACTAGACTGTTAACATTGAACAATGTCAGAAAAGCTGTAACACCACTGACTGTAACACCACTGACTTTTACTCCACTGACTGTAACACCACTGACTGTAACAATACTGACTGTAAGACCACTGACTTTTACTCCACTGACTGTAACACCACTGACTATAACAACTCTGATCGTAATACCACTGACTGTAACTCTACCAAATGTAACACCACTGATCTAGTATAACCAAATGTAACATCACTTACATCACTTACTTACACCACTGTTACACCACTGACTATAATACTGACTGTAACACCAATAATTGTTACATCACTGTTAATCCACTGACTATAACACTACTGACTATAACACCACTGTTACTCCCCTGACTATAACACGACTGACTGTTACACCACTTACTGTTACTCCACTTACTGTTACACCACAATAACACCACTTACTATAACACCACTGACTATAACACCACTGACTGTTACACCATTGACTGTTACTCCACTGACTGTAACACCACTTACTGTTACATCACTGTTACTCCACTGACTGTAACACCACATAAAGTCCATCTCTACCTTGTTGTACCCTGTTCACCAACTCACCACCACCACCCCATCAGCTCCCTTTAACTCCTCCACAGCTCTCATTCCTAGCTTATGTGAGCAGAAGCCACCTAAACTCCATCCCAAAGCTCTCAAAGACCCCTTGCATCCTGCTGAAGAATAAACAATTTCCTGCATTTCCAGCTTTTCAATATTTACATAGCGTTTAATGGAACATCCCTATTGTCCCACAGCCCTTGGTTCTCGCCACCTTCTTGAATAGTCTCACGCTCTGTTTTGTAGGGCTTCTTTCCTTCTACGTCTTTCAGAGTTTGTCCATTCTGGTTTAGAGTTTAGTCAATTCACGGAATTCCTTGAAATTGGACTCCTCAGCTCTCCTTATGGATTCCAATCAAACTACATACCTGCTCCCACCTTACTGACATCAAATGCTTGGTTAGGTAACCAGTCGAGTAGTAAAAAAAAAAGAAAAAGAGAAGTAGCCGTGCAACTCCAGTCCACATGAGATTCTTGGATTGGAGTCCCGGATGGGTGCCCAGTTTGCAGTCCCGGATGGGCTTGGGCTCATTTCGCTGAGCCGGACACCCCGTAGTCCCCAGTGGCAGGCTGCTTTCCAAAAGCCTGCATCAGGAGGTTTGCGAAGATGTGTGTAATTGAAGCAAAAGGGCACACTGTGACAGAGATTTAGTGCTGGTGCTATACGTCCTCCGACTGTGTAAAATCGCCTCCAGACGTGCATCTCTCTCTCTCTCTCTCTCTCGCTCATCGCCATCTCCACCACTCCTGCCCGGCCGTCATTTGCATGTGGCGGGGAGAGAGAGCGGCAGACGTATTAAGCACTGTGTGAGATAAGGAGCGCCCACATTTGTCATCAAATGGAGCGTGCTCTCGGATCATTGTAACCTCGGCCCGCCGTTGACTTGTACTGTTTACCTTTTTCTCGTTTCCGCCGGAGCCGTGCACCCCGGCCCATGAATCAACCTGAGAGGTGAATGCATAAACTTCCAGATCATATAAGGGGTGCCTGGTGCTGCGGCAGTCCATTCGCTACGCGTTTATTAATATACATAAAGAATTAGTACTACATTCATTACATCAGCATAGTGGATGTGGACGTCACCAATGCCCCACCCAGGACAGGCTGGGGTTCAATTCCCAGTACCAAAATAAAGCATCTTGTCATTACATTTAAACCATACAACAAAATGATATATCCACCTATCCAAGCTTACAAGGAGCGCAGGGTCGGCCCCTGGAGCAGAAAGGGCAGGGGGCCTTGTGTAAAGCAATAACTTAACGCTCTGACCACTGAGCCACCACCACTCCCACTATGAGTCTAGGGGTTGGGTGGAGGTGGGGCCTCCATAAGAATAAATGGCCCATGACCTTGTCGCCGGTTTACTGGGTGTCCTTCCTCGGGGCAATTTTGGTAGGTACTGACCACCACTGCAGACCAGGAATACTCCACAAAACCTGCCTGGTGTTTTTGAGATGTTCTGACCCTCCAGTCGTCTAGCCATCACAGTTCGGCCCTTGTCAAAGTGTCTCAGGTTCTTACGCTCTGCCATTTTTCCCTTCTTGAATGAACTCGGCCCATTATATCAGCTCCACTTCCCATGTAGGAGCACTGCGTTGTTCTAGAAGTCCAGACTATAGTCCATCTGTTTCTCTGCATCCTCTGTTATTAGCCTCCTCTCCCCCCCTGTTCTTCAACGGTTCTTCAACAACTCTGTGCTCAAAGCTGTGGCTTTTAAAAAACGGCTGGAATTTCAGCCATGCATGAATGCGAGCAGTTTTTCCGGGCTGGTTTACTCGCTGAGAGTTGATGACTCACTGGTTAGATAGGGTACGTCCTGCCGTTGGCTATGATGTGTGGATCATATCTGTCGGTGACTCTGATCCTGAGTTATGAAGCCTGGAATGCCGGCGGTGCGGGAATCAGGTTCAGTGAAATGATCGGCCCAGTGGATCGTCCTAATTATCCGATACCCAATCCAGCTATTTTGTTAGTATCGGGACTGATATCCGATCCTAGTATCGTATCGGTGCATCCCTTAATTTAAAATATGCAAAAAAATGCAAGGTATTATTCCATACTGATCAATCCTTCCTTCCCCCACCTCACAGCAGCCCTGGGACTGAGGAATGAACAGGTTGCCGAAACATTAGGATAACTGAAAGAGAAACACATTGTGTCTGGTTTATTTTCTAATTTAATCAAATCCCAATTTCAGGCGTTCAGTGAAAGATTAAATAACAGAGGCCCCTCAGCATGGGGAGAAATCTGATAAATTCTCTTCTGCCGTTTCTCTCTGGCTTTTTTTTCAGAAGCGTAATTTCCCCCTTGCTTGATACTTCTAGCTCTTGAACATCATGCTAATTCACCGGTTGGTACCAAGGGTGCAAAAATAAATAATTATATGATAAATTCCTTTTCCCCATCAGCACCAGGCCGCTCTCTGCATGCATCATTTGAATTTTCTGCTCGCAACTAGGAGGAACAAACCCCCCCCCCACCCCCCGTTTTTCTCTGCCTCCTCTCCATGAAAATTAGCATCGCGATGTGAAAGACCTTGCCCGTACGAGGGAAGAGCACGGTTAATAATTTGCCATGCATTAGCTCTGGGATGAAGAGGAGAAGATTCTGAGTTCTTCTGACCACAAGGCAACTTCATCCAATAAATTATGGTAATAGTGGCTTCCCCTGCCTGCTCTCATTACACCCAGAATCAATGGACAATGACAAGCGCTTCGCTGAGGCAAAAACTCTGGGACGCCTCCAGTTGTAATAATGCAAAAGCAGGCAGAACTGCACATCACAGAGCTCCAGTGGCTTTGGACAGAGGTGCGCATTGTGCAATGGTATTGAAGTACCTCCATAATAATTTTATATATGTTATATGTATATATATAATTATTATTATATATAATTACATACAGTACATATAATAGTTGATATAATAGTAGAAATAATATGTTCCATATGTACTATATATTAGTGTTTCCTATATGTAATGGAAGTACATGTATTAATAAAGTCCCATATGCATTATATAGCAAATCCTATATGTAATAATGTGCCCTGTCTGTATTGAATTCGGAAGTACCTATATGTAATATCAGGCAAAAGGTAATATATATATATATATATATATATACATATACATATGCATTATATATGTTCCTACATGTAATATTTAGATTAGATTTGGTTTGGTTTAGAGAAGTACCTATATGCAATAATAATGTTTCATATGTATTATATATTTAAGTTCCTGTGTGTAATATTATTTCTCAAATATATACTATAAAGATATAGGTACAAATATAGGTATATACAAATATTACCTATATAACCTATGTATTATATATGTAGCCATACACTAATATGCCTCCATATACATTATATATATATATACATATAATATATATTATATAGTATATTATATATATACATATATATATTATTTATAATACATGATAATGTAATATATAAACATAAGCACCTATATGTAAGAATAATGTGTTCCAAATGTATTATATATTATTGTACATATATAAATATATATATATATATATATATGTATTTTAATAGACTTGTTAAGAGTTGTGGGGCCCAAAATCCCAGGCAGAACGCCTACAGATATATAATACATAAATGCTATAGTTCATAAAGGTAAAAGTCTATCCTGTTTGTATTGTATGTTATTATATAAGTTCCTATATATAATATGTCTCATATATATTATAGAAAAATGTCAGTACATGTATGTCATGAAATTGTATGTCTTTATGTTTATGTTCTTATATGTAATACTAATATGCTTCATATATATTAAACATATGTAAGTATGTATACGTGATAATGATATGCTTCTTATGTATTACAGGTACCTATGTGTAATAATAATAATCAAATCCATATGTGCTAAATTGGGTGGATTGGGGTATCTTTTATTCGATTTGAATGAATATTTTTTTATTTTATTAGATAATAATAATAATATGGTTCTAAGTCCTGACCGAGAAGCACAACGGCAGGGGAATGAGCAGACATTCAGCTCTGACGGATATGTGATGATGTAGTTATGGAGCTCCAGTAGAGACAGGCTGTTTAGCTGCTGCTGAGCTACTGCACTAAAATATCAGCATTTTACTCATTTTACTGGATTTGTAACAGAACAATAATCTGGGTCTGACATTAGGTGACATTACTGTTGGAAGATCAGTGCAATGAAAATTTAAAGGCAGCCAGGTTACAGTGAGCGCATATGTAATAATAATACGTCCCATTTGTATCGTACACAACAGGGAGCTTTAATAAAAAAGCACTTTACAAAGCTGGCGGGGGGAAAATGACACAGCAGAGGCGCACACACACACACACACACACACACATACAGCAAAGGAAGACGGCGGTACTAAGCGGCTTGTTAGTGTGTGAGGAAGGTGAGGATGAGGACGGGACTCCACCATCATCCCGGATGCTCCTCTTAAGACTGTGGCACGGCTGAAAGGAACATGACAGACAGATTTGAACCCCGCTCGGGAACTGAGGCACAGCCTGTGACAAACACATCCACACTCCGTCACTCACTCCCTGACTTCACCTTTCCCTCTCTCTCTCTCTCTCTCTCTCTCTCTCGCTCGTATGCACGTTGGCGTTTGTCTACCTTCTGATCTGAGGAGCGACTCTCGAGCAACACTTCAGAAAAACCGGCACACAAGCAGCACTTAGCCATGTAGCTAACTCAGGCCTCAACTTTCAAGCTACGGAGCTAGCGCTCGAAACCAGCTGCCGTCATGTGGTGCGCAACATGCTTCGTTGGAGCATGTTTGGTAGGTACTGACCACTGCATAGCAGAAAAACTCCACACAAGGCCTGCCAGATGTTGTGGGGGCATTGTTTGGACCATCTAGTCGTCTAGATCATCACATTCTGGTAGTCGTAGCGTCTCAGATGCTTTCACTGCCATGAACCGACTGTTCACTTGCTGCCTAATATATCCACCCTTGACAGGAGCCACTGTAGACGAAGACTCTGAAGGTTCCCTGCCTGGTTGCAGTGTCCTGGAGAAGTTCTAAAAACGCTCCTAGTACATACGAACGTAGCTGGCGTCAAGCAATTGCTCGTAGCAACTATTTATCAAGGAATCCAACGAGTCAAAGAAACCTTTTCGGTGCTCTATATAAAAGCCAGTGGTGGTCCTAGTGTAGTGGGTGGAAGCCTAGAGTATCTTGTGGCAGGCTAGGGTTCGATTCCCTGGCATGGCGAGCCCACCACACTACACCAAGAAGAGGTCTTGGGTACGACTCCTTAGTGTACATTCCTCTACCTGTTTAACATGGATCAGTTGCTACAGAGCATCAGACAATGCCGTAAATGTACGTGAGAGTACTTTCTCATATTCCCATCCTCATATCTTTATGATATTTAGCTCACAGAATCGCAAACCTGCTGGAGAACATCTGCAAGGGTACATCATGCTTCTGAACCATGCACACATCCCTTATCCTGATTGGAAGGGTAGCAGGGTTGTTGCTGAGCAGGCCTGGGTCATGGCGGTTCTTGTAGCCTGCCCGGAATCACTGGGCGCAAGGCATGCAGGAATACCCCCTGGGACCTGAGACCCCGTTCCTGCCTACAGCCATCGCTGAGATACGAACGCGGATCTACTGCTTCGTTCGCCGGGGAGTCGCCGGGGAGAATGCCAGCTTATATTTTTTTATGAGTGTTACGACTCCAAAAGGTTGAGATCCTCTGCCCTTGAGCACTGGGGGAATGGCGCTCCTTCATGATAAAGACTGGCAGGGCGACCTTTATTTCTGACCAGATTAGCTTTCGGGGGAAAGACGAGCTGCCTTTGATACGCAAAAAAGCGCCACGTCAGCATCGTCTCCGGAATGATCCGGAATGAACCCTTCGGAACGGACGCGCATGCCCCCCCCGCCGCCATCCTCCCATCAAACCGGTGTAAACCTTTACCTTGTTAGGCGTTTGAAGTTGGCGGAGAAAAAGAGAACCTCTGATCTCTGGCGCTTTTAATGGAGTTGGCTTTGAAAGCTGCGGAACGCAGGAAGGTCCTTGGAAGGCGCTGGAAAGCGATCGCGCTCGGCTTTAGCATTAAACACACATGCAAAACCCACAAGGCAAATAACACACTTATTTACCCAGCCTGAATCGTGGAGAGCTCCCTGGAGTATGGCTATTTATTTATCTTAATTTATTCATAATTATTCGATAATTAATGCGTGAGACAGGCCCTCTAAATACATCACCTAGTGAGCCCCTGTCCTCAGGCGCGAGAGGCAATTGGGAACTTTTACTGCGGCCGGCCGGAGCGATGCAAATGAAGTGTGAAACTGTGCCAGACTGAGGACCAACCATGTGTGTGTGTGTGTGTGTGTGTGTGTGAGTGTGTTTTTCCCACTTTCCATCCAGCTCCGAGGCTGATGACTGCACTATGCCCACCAGTCCCGGAGTGTTTCAGAGGAATTGTCCCTTTTTCTCTTTGCGCCCCTCGGACACACTGTACACTGCAGGCCGCTGTAAATGTGTGTGTGTGTTTGTGAGTCAGCGGAGTAGCACCAGCTCAGCCTCAGGAAGCAACACACACACACAAACACACAAACACACATGCACACACACACACACAGCTCAGCCACTTTACCCCACGTACTTCACAAAGCACGGTGCACAACATATGCCAAAAGGGAGGCTAGTTTAATAGAAACACCTCCCACCCCCCACCTCCCTCCTCCGACTGGACGAGCCTGGCTTTTGACTGAAGTCAGCCTATCTTGTAACCTGAGACAATCCGGCTTTGCGAAAGACCCTCCGGGGACGTAGGTTGGAGGGTCTTTTAGGGGCTGAAACCTAGCCAGTATGAAAGAGATTAGAGAGAACAGCGTTTTGACAGTAGCAATTCCGGACTTTCCGGACCTGACCCTGATGGTTTCGCTCTCGACTGGGCGACTTCGTCTAGGTTCCGGGGTTCTTTCCTAAAAGTGGAAAAGAGGCTGGACACCTTCCACCAGAAATCAAGACTGCTCACAGTGTTGCTCACAGCAAAGTCCCTCACCTCCTCTCCAACCTGACAGATGAAGTTATTATCCAGCGACCTGAGAAAGAAAGAACCCTGCTTTGAGAAATCTGGACTGTTCGGCCCTCTGCTGTGCCACACCGGTTTCACCGGTTAATCGGAAACTTCTCGACTCTGCACCTCAAAGGATTCGCAGTGAGGAACCACCCTTGACGGTACAATGGAGGCCAGGACTAGACGCAAGTTAGCCCAGGAACTCAGACCTGAAAGTCGCAAGCAGGAATCGCGGTCGGGTAGAATAGTGGATAACAACAACACCAACGATCCCTGCGGCAGTCCAGGGTTTGGTTCCTCGCCACACTACACCTATAAGACTCCTAGCACTACATTCTCCTACCTGTGGAACGTGATTCTCAGGTTCTCAAGTCTTTCTTGGAAAGCTCCTCACATGTGCATGTTCTGTACGTCTACAGGAATCAGCTTTCCACCACCAAGATTAGCTCCGATTCGAAGGAACCTACAATGTCCAAGCAGGTTAATTACAAGAATGCATGCAGGTGGAATCTTAAGAGTGATGGTCTACCGCAGGTGGATCACCACAACCTGAAAAGCCATGCTTCTGTGCTTCTGGAGATCAGACTTCACCCCCACTAATCCTCTCATCCAGCTCGGTGTAACATCTCCTCAGTCATCTCATCTACCAGTCAGACTGTACATTTGACAAGCCCTGCGATCGAGGCGTTCTCCAAAAAGGTGGATGCAGAACATCAAGCCTGAAGCCCAGCCAGTGCCTACAATCCTTTCCGCACCCTGAGCGCTCTCAGGAATGTGCTTATGCTCAAGATTCTTCTCCAGGCGGCCAGGGCAGCCCAGCTTACTCCGCCGACCTGTCAGAATCCTGCAGATGCAGCAGGAAACGGGGCTGAGGGGGAAATCGGCAAGGTGGTGTCCAGAGCTTCCTCCAGGTGCCATGCTTGCTCTCTCGTCAGTCTGCTCTCAAGCCTGCTCTGACATTAGGGCTCCTCAACCCGGCTGATGGAGAAGATAGAGACTGTCCTGGTTGCATCCTACCTGGCAAACGTATATGCCACCTATATGCTGCATAAACCTGCACTCAGGCAGAAGTATTGCACCCTTCCTGTGCAAGCAAGCACTCGATCCCACTGCTGCACCACAACACCACCATACACCACCCAGCCACAGCGTGCTGCCGTGGACTCGCGTGAAAGTTGATGTGGATGTGGACAGTGCAATGCAAAATAACACGCCTGCTGAACACACACACACTCACTCACACACACACACACAATGAGAATATGCAACAATAGGAGTTGAGCGCTTATGGACTCACCAGTGCAGGAGAAGAGGAGGCTCGCGAGCACGAGGCTGCATCTCCAGCGGACAAAGGGACGCAGGTGTAACGGCATCGTTCCTGTCGTTGCGTTTCCAACGTTCGCACGCGCGCGCACACACACACGCGCGCAAACACACTCACACACGCGGAGGCAGAGGCAGCCGCGCGCGCGCGAGCGTGCGTGTGTGTGTGTGCACAAATGAAACGGTCTTCTCGGGCGCTGAAGTTGCTCGCTGCAGCAGCTCGCGCGGCTGGAGAGTCAGCGGGAGCTCCGCATGGGATCGGCTCGGGCCGGCTCGGGCGGGCTCGGGTCTCCTCGGCTCTTCGGCAGCGGCGGCGGGAACAGCCTCTCGCGCCCCGCCGCGTCCGCGTTGCTCAGAGACGGAGCGAGCGAGCTGGAGAAACGCACCCAATCCGTTACGAGGCGCGCGCACCACACACACACACACACACACACGCACGCTATCTCTCTCTCTCTCTCTCACACACACACACACACCTGGCTCTCTCAGTTCTCACGCGCGCTCAGACTGATCCTCCTCTCGTTGTTGTTGTTGTTTCCTTTTGTTCTTTTGTTCTTTTGTTGTTGTTGTTGTTGTTGTTGTCAGACTAGCTCCCGTCCAGCGCGCGCTCCTGCAGGGCGGTTCAGGCTCGTGTGCCTTCCAAACGCATCTGCACGCGCAGCAGCAGCGCGTAGGGAGAAACGCTGCGCGAGGGAGAGAGAGAGAGAGAGAGAGCGCGAGCGTGAAGGAAAACACGGAGAGGAGCTCGAAACACGGAGCGGAGCGCGAGGGCACGGAGGGGTGGGTAATAAAAAAAATAATAAATATATATTTTAATAAGGCGCGAGTGAATTTGGTCAGAAGTGTTTTCCAACCAATCAATCAATCAAACAACCAATTAGTCAATTAACCAATAAACAATCAATCAATCAATCACTCAATTTAAATGTTTACAAAGTAAAAAGTAAAATAAGCAAAAATAGAACAGATTACATTTAACAACAATAAAAATATTTGGTTATATATTTAATAATATTTAAATTATTAGAATAATAATTCTAGTTCAGAATTATATACTAATACTTCTACTAATAATAATAATTAGTATTATTATTATTACTATTATCATGATAATAAAGGCTAACTTAAGCTAAAATACAATCACAAATAAATAAGTATAATTATAGTCATAATTATAATATTATTAGTCATATTATTATTAATAAATTCTTTTTTGAGGCCCCTGTGAATTTGTCCAAAAGTGTCTTTCAATAAATCAATGTTTATTTTTTTTACTCACATTTACACTTACCAATATTAAATTATAATAATATTTAATCATGTTTCATATTTAAATTATATATAATATTAAATATTATTATTATTATATATTTTTATTGTTGTTGTTGATCAGAAGTTAAAAAGAAAAATATTATTAAAGGATTAAAAAAATTTAATAATAATTCATATTTTAATAATGAGGCATATATTTTAATAAAGTGACCAAAAAAAACAGAAATAAAAACAGAACCACATTAAATTTGACTGATTTTGCCTTTTGTCTAAAACTGTTAAATCAATCAATCCATCAATCAATCAATAATTATTTTCATTGTAGCTGAGTATGCAAATACTGAGCAAAAACAGGGGTCAAAACTTTTTTACCAAAAATCAAGATGAATAAAATTCCATTTTTTAATAAAAAAAAATAGATTAAACAAAATATTAATATTTTAAAAAAATTATAAAAAGGTCAAAATGTACATACAATGCAGAAAAGCAGAGAACAAATAGAATTACCTCATGATAACAGACATATAAACCAAATGAAATGTAAATATAAAATAATATAAAAGAATAAAATAATGCATTAAAGAATCATGTAAGATAAAACTGAGTGTGATTCCCCGTCTCTGTCCTCCTCTGTCCTGGATTGTCGTTTATCACTTGTGTGTGAATGCAAACAAAACCCACTAAATTATTGATCACTAAAAAGTCCTTCAGACTCAGAGCACCATCTGCAGCTCTGGTCTGAACTCTGCGCTGCTGGACAGCTTAGCTCTTCCTTCTCCTTGGGAAGCGACAGGCGTTCTGGTCAATGAGGGCAGAGCAGTCAGTGGTCACTCTCGTCCCCCTGACACCCAGCTCTGAGTCAGACTGCCCTCCCAGTACTCCAGTACTGCCACCATCTCATAGCAAATCTCAGAGCGGAGAGAGGAGAAGACGTCCATGAACCGAGATTGATCGATTGATTGGACCTTCGCTTTGGGCCCATTGGGCCACTAATACCTAGTATAGTAATTCATTACATCCCTCTGTAATTAAGGCTCAATTAAAATAATTACACAGTAAATACACCACCTGTCCAAATGTTTGTGGACACCCCTTCAAATGAATGCAAATGCACACAAACACTGCTTGTCTATAGTCCCTGTAGAGAAGAAGTACTGCCAATAGAATAGGACTCTCTGAAGCAGATCAACATGATGCCGAATAATGCCAGGCGTGGGCTAGAGGGGGATATATAACGCCCCCCAGCATTAGGCTGTGGAGCAGTGGAAGAACTGTGTTGAGGAGTTGGGGAGGAGGTGGGGTGGAGATGGTAGCTCTTTTTTAATACCCTTGATTTTTTAAAAGAAGCAATGAATGAGCAGGTGTCCCAATACTTTAGTCCGTATTGTGTATTCTAAAACAGTGCTGTAAAACGACAGCAACCACGGCTTTAGACCTCAAAGGGTTAAACCCTAGATCTCTGCTGCTTGTTTGCGTGCAGCTGTTTGCTCAGATCTGAAAATAATGTGAGCGATTTTAACAGCTCTTGCTGCATAAGTGCGGGATATTGCACGAGCTCCCCTCAATCTCCCTGTCAGCCTCTACCTGCCGGTGCTCAGGCCTCATGACACATGCATGTAACCCACAGTAGAGGGAGCTTACTGCAGAATTTAGGCTTTGGGGAAGGGAAAGGCTCTCATGTGGAAAGGTGTGCTATTGCTTTTGCTATTGCTTTCTGCTAGTCAACTGGTCATTCAGAAAAGACATCCATGGGTTGTTCTGGCTCCATGCGACAAAGAAATTTTAGGATTCCAAGGAGGAGACCATGGAGACTGGTTCCAGAATCCACCTCTGTCCACTCCTTCTGGTTGATGCTGGGGCCAGTTTTGACCCTCAATAAGTTTCGTCCAGACCAGTTTGACCATCTTGAAGCCACCTCTGTTTAAAAGGTGGCTCAATTAGAAAAGAGGTCCATGAATTGAGACCATGGAGACTGGTTCCAGAATCCACCTCTGTCCACTCCTTCTGGTTGATGCTGGGGCCAGTTTTGACCCTCAATAAATTCCGTCCAGACCAGTTTGACCATCTTGGAGACACCTCTGTTTAAAGAAAGTCACAAGAAGATGAAGATTTCCAAGAGAGCCAACTTCCAATGGAATCTACTCCCCGTGGTGCCAGTTTAGACCAATCTGACCACCGTTATGCACCAGTTAATTGGTTTGTAAGGTTTCAAGGGAGTGTCCACTCAACTCAACAAGGCTGGCGTACAGGTTGAACCTCAGTGAGAGCCAGTTTCCCCAATCATCTTAAACTACCCAATCGAGAACCCTAGGGATATAAGTGTATCTTCTCAGGAATGACCAGCCATTCAAAATCTTCTCAAGAACATCAGCAACAAATCATCCAGAAGGTCACCAAAGGTTCCAGGAGATCACCCAAAGAGCTGCAGGTCTCCTTAGCCTGGATAAAAGGGGAATTCATGGGAAAACAGCAAGGCACTAGCACGGCTACCTAAAGCTAGCTAGGAAAGGACAGGCAGCTGTTAGCTTGCTAGGTTACAATACCACTTAATGCCAATTAAACCAAGAGCTGCACGGCAACGGCAACGTACATGTGAATGTGCTTTGGCAGGTGCGACCTTTCAGTAGTATGCTCTCGTTTCAGACGTGACACCAGGTAGCCTTTAAGACATCAAACAGAGGTCCCTGTCACTCTAGTGTGCAGCTAATCCCCCATTCAAACATGGTGGTGGTAGCGGGACGGTGTAGGAAAGTTTTGCTGCCTCAGGATCTGCACAACTTGCTATTACTACTGAAGGAACCCTGAGTTCTGCTCCGTGAGAGAATTCAGAAGTAGACTGTCTGTTCATCTCGCCATGAGCTGAAGCTGAAACTTGCTGAAACGGGGGAGGTTATGAAAAGCAATACATCCACATCTGAATTGCTGAGGAAATAAATGAATGATGTGGATTCCTGACTTGAACCCAAAAAGGAAATGCTGTGACTGCACCTCATGTTCTTGTGTTCTACCAGTATATTTGGCAGCAATGTATTAAAGCAGTTCAGCAAAGGAGAGTGGGCTCACATTCCTGCAGGACAGCGGGAAAAGACCGGTAAGATGTTGGAGATGAAACGCTGGTTGCTGAGGGATGTGCAGAATGACCCGGGATTAGAACCAGCGACCCTTGGGTCATAGTGGCAGCCTATGGCCCCGTAAATCCCAGGCAGTGTCGCTTTGCCATCAGCAGCCAGCGTCAGAAAGAGCACAACTCTAGATGGTAGGTAGATGGCGCTCTCACCCCGCATCACTCTTAACAGGTGTTGGTGTAGGCATCTGTCAGCTGCTGTGGTGGAGCTGAGCATGTCGGCTGCCCGACGATTCCACATCGACATTGGAGGAGATGTGTGTGTGTGTGACGGCCTTCCCCTTTTAGTGTCAGGAGCACTGCTAATGCTAGAGCTATGCCACACTGTAGAAGAACCACTTTTGGTTCTATTAGGAACCATGCTTGTGATAAACATGTGTAAAAGAGTCTGGAGAACCTTCTAGTCTTCAAGTCTAGAGGCTCTGCCCATTCACTCTAATTTCACACATGGGGTCTATATGGAACCTAAAGTGGTTCTTCTACGGCTTCGCTCATACAAGAACCTTCATCAGCACCTTTATCTTTACGAGTGTAAATACGTAGTTCCTTCAGGTACATTTACACGTTGAATCGTAAGAATGAACCGAACTGAATCGATTCCCGGTGATTTTTGAGAGTTCGTGAAGAACTGAGTGGCTTCCTAAATGTGTAAATTTGGGGTTTGTCACCATCCAGAATTCATTCCTGTGGTACCGCGTTCCTCCAGGGAAAGGAACCCAACAGCTGGCATGGACTGATTGTCCGTTACGACGGAACACATCAATATTCAGTATCTCATAATGATTAATGATGTGGCTCAAAACGGTTTGTGATCATCACCGCAAGGTCAGTTGGGGCGTAATGCTCCTATTTCGAGACTCTGTGATCCTACTGCCAACATCCTCAAAATAACGGTGCTTCAAATGGTCCTTTAGGAGATGCCTCTATAGCCCCTACACTATGGACAAAATTATTGGGACACTAGCTCATTTGTTGTTTCTTCTAGAATCAAGAGAATTAAGATCAAATGGTTTTCTACTAGATTTTGAAGTGGAGCATTGCTGTGAAGATTTGATTGCATCCGTTGACAAGAAGTTTGCGAGGTTAGATGATTGTTGGATGATTGTATGAAATACAATCCAGAGAACACAGTTCTTCCACAGCTCCACAGCTCTATGCTGGGAGGCTTTATACCCCTCTAGTAGCTCTATAGGGTGCTAATAAGGTCATGTTGATCTGCTCTAGGGAGTCTATTCTATTCCATTGGCAATACTTCTCCATGGTGACTGGACAAGCTGTGCCCGCAATGGGTGCAAAGCAGCTGAATGAAGCCTTCATTAGAAGGGGTGTCCACAAACTTTTGGACATATAGTGCATGTTTACATGTTTAAATGTCATAGCGAGGGTTGAGTGTGAAGAACCTTTAAACGTCATGGGAAGGATTGTTTGGTATGAGGGGTAGTAGTGGCTTGGTGGTTAGAGCTGAGAACCATCAATGTTGTCAGGGTTGTGGGTTCGATACCCAGGCTCGGAAGCTGCCACTGTTGGACCCTCAAGCAACGCCCTTCGCTCTCTCTCTGAGCCCCCCTCAAATGAATTCAGCTCATTGCATGTCCTTGAAGCATCCTTTATTTTTAAGAGGGTACCTCGGACCAAAGCGATTGATGATAAGCTGATACAGTCGCCAGTAATAAATTATCAATAAATACATACCCAGGTTATTTTTCAACAAGTGCAGAGTTAAAAATGTGGCACGGCTTCAATCGATGCTTGTGTCAGGCTGAAAGTTCCCCTAGTCATTTTGAACTTTTTCAGTTAAGAGAGAGCAATAGATCTTCATGAGTTGGCAGTGTTTACCTCTCCCGAAAGCCATTTACCTGTAAGCTACAAAGCGGCCAGCGAGACGATTATTAACATCCGCCAGCTGCTTTTGGTCCCGACCAAACCCTTAAATGCAGGAGTTATTGTGACTCAGCAGCCGTTTTATTTAGCAGATCTGGACATTTCATCCATTTGAATTGAAACTAGATCCATTTTTTATCGTTCAAACTTCCAAAGTCCACTCCACATGTTCTTCTCTGAGGGTCTGAAGGTCTCGGAGAAACCTAAGCATCGTGTACAGTTTCCTTGCAGCAGTAGCCGTGCTACTCGATCAATAACTCAGTGCAGAGGTTATATGCGCTAACCCAATACCTAGAACCTAAAGATCGGCTTATAATGATTGGCATTTTTACCGCAACCTGTTCTTCCATCTGCAGAGTCAATGCTAATGATTTTTTCAGCCAGTCAATAAAGCTAAATAGATGCCATCAAATATCATATCTGCCTGTAGCGGAATGGCAGAGTTCCCACATTTCAGACTCTCACTGAGTGCTTTGTGAAAACGCTCGCTTCACGAAAGAAAACAAAAGTGCATGCTAAAGAACTTACCTGTAGCGTACCTGCTACAGAAAGCTGCTACGCTAATGCTAACCTGATTAAGATATTTGTCAACATACAGAAAACTACAAAAAAGCTGCTAACTTGCTACAGAGAACTGCTAACTTGCTACAGAGAATTGCTAACCTGCTACAGAGAATTGCTAACTTGCTACAGAGAATTGCTAACTTGCTACAGAGAATTGCTAACCTGCTACAGAGAATTGCTAACTTGCTACAGAGAATTGCTAACCTGCTTTAGAGAATTGCTAACCTGCTTTAGAAAATTGCTAACTTGCTACAGAGAATTGCTAACCTGCTTTAGAAAATTGCTAACTTGCTACAGAGAATTGCTAACCTGCTTTAGAGAATTGCTAACCTGCTTTAGAAAATTGCTAACTTGCTACAGAGAATTGCTAACCTGCTTTAGAGAATTGCTAACCTGCTTTAGAGAATTGCTAACCGGCTACAGAGGACTTTTAACATGTTACTTTTAACTGGCTAATCTGCTACAGAATATTGCTAACCTGATTAAGACACTTGTCAACATGCTACAGAAAACTAACTTGCTTTAGACAATTGATAACTTGCTACAGAGAATTGCTAACTTGCTACAGAGAATTGCTAACTTGCTACAGATAAATTTGCTAACTTGCTACAGATAATTGCTAACTTGCTACAGATAACTGCTAACTTGCTACATATAATTGCTAACTTGCTACAGAGAATTGCTAACTTGCTACAGATAAATTTGCTAACTTGCTACAGATAATTGCTAACTTGCTACAGATAATTGCTAACCTGCTACAGAGAATTGCTAACCTGCTACAGAGAATTGCTAACTTGCTACCGAGAACTGTTAACCTGCTACATTTAACTGGCTAACTTGCTACAGATAATTGCTAACTTGCTACATATAATTGCTAACTTGCTACAGATAATTGCTAACTTGCTACATATAATTGCTAACTTGCTACATATAATTGCTAACTTGCTACATATAATTGCTAACCTGCTGTAAGGAATTATGGTTGAGAGTCTGGAGAGTCTGGAGGACTAGGGTTCGAGTCTCAGTCTGGGCAGCTGCTCAGGGTTGAGTCCTCAAGCTTCATTTGCCGCCTCCTTAATAAAGTCACTGCTCTGCCACGCGTGTAGCGGATTGCCTACCCACCTGGAACAACCTGCTAACTTGCTAACCACTTGCTAACCACTTGCTAACCACTTGCTAACCTGCTACAGAGACTTCAAACCGGACAGTTTGTGCTGGGCTGCTTTTATTAGCCTCTTTCTGGGAATCGAAGTTTCTTTGTGATGAAAATTGAACGCTCCAATAAGATCCTGTAAAGCCGGCGAGCAAAAGGAAACTAAATAGCTTTCAGATGGAAAACTTAAGTGAAGCTCGCGGGGTCGTTCTGACTTCGCTCCTGAAAAAGTGGAGCCGCAGCTGAGGGTAAACGTCTCCATTTACCGTACATGATAAGATACTGTAATGCATCATTTACTGTATTTCCCTCTGGCATTTGGCAATATGTTGTAGTTCTCTTTGTGCGGTAATTGGTCTTTCATCTCTGCCATCACCCGAGTGTGGAGGAGACAAACTAGCAGTTTATCATTTGATGTGAGTGATTAAATATTAAATGTGGACAGATGACGTGAAATTACTTTTTAAAGCCATTAAGAGCTCGCTCAGTCAGGAATGCTGCCTTAAAGGTCAGAGTCGAGCTGAGTTTGACAGGAGAACAACAAATTGCTGTGGGAATTGAGCTCATGATGTCATGAGTTGTGATGTTACGTTTTTTTTAAGGAGGACGTCGCAAATCCGAACAGCTCCTACGGGAACTCTGACTCATCCCATTTGTTCTTCAACTCCGTCAAAGCAATGCTTTGACTCCTCTGTCCGCAAATGCCATCAATCAGCTGCCTGAAGTTCGCTTCTTTAGTTTTGCACTGGAGCTACGAGGCTAATGTAGCTAATCGCTAATGGAATCTTACACTCACCCATTAGCGTGGTGCTAACTGCAGGCCTCAGTCACCGAAATCGCCTCAAACTGTGAGGAGCTGTGCCTTAAACTGCATTTTTTGGAGTGTTTTAAAGTGTAGTTTGACATATTAGTAGTAATACTGCGTTTATTTACTTCAGAAGTCGGATATGGAAATGACATTTCCAAAAAAAACCCCCAAAAAACAACTAGCTAAAGACTTTAGAGTTTACTACAACTGGACTGACCATCCGTTAGCAGTGTTTTCAGGCGAATCTCACCCAAAAATATATCCCTAGGTCATCATTGTTAGCATTGTTCCAGGTTAGCATTGTTAGCGATACTGCAGTATTTAGCACATTCGTAACCCCCTTGAAAAACATGGCCACATACAGACGTTAGACACAAATAGATCAAATTGATGCTAGACGTGCTAATCAACTGTATAATACTACTGCTTTTGCTACCGTTAATGTGCAGTGTGGCCATCTTGGATTTTGAACTCGGGGGTTGGTGAGGCTCTCACGACTTTCTGAGTAGGAAATCCGCCTTGTGGGGGTCTTCCAGTTGAAATGGCCCACCATTGGTGTCCGACATCCCAGTTTAAATGGTACGCAGCATATGTACTTAGGCTTTACCAGCCTATTTACCACCCTGTTATTTCACCTCAGGATGATTTCCCTTGTATGGAGGGCTATGAGCTCTGCTTTGATTTGATTGGCTGGTTTACATCAACGCGATGGCTCACAGGAGCCATGTATCAAGCATAGCATAGCATAGCTTTGTTATTAGCACTGTAAAAGAACATCGTAGATCGTTATAACAAAGAGCGCTGCTTCCCTTTTTCAGTGTCCGCGGTGTGCGGCTAGCTAGCTCAAGAGATTGCAGCTGGTTGGCTTGGTTAGCTTTTAGCCTAGCTTTTAGCCTAGCCTACTCCTCACTCCTTCGGCTTTGGCTTTGTTTGAGCTACCTGGTATTATTAGGCAGCCTAGTGCTAATAGCTAATAGGTTTATGATGTTCATCTGCTCCAGAGAGTCCTATTCTTTTGGTAGTACTTCTTCTCTACAGAGCCTAGACAACTTTAAGTAGCTGGATGCGTTCGATCGAAGGGGTGTCCACAAACTTTTGCACATTTAGTGTAGATTAGCCTTTTAGCTCCAGTACCTAAGAGCTAAAGAAGCTATTTTTCACCTGATCAGCTGCGTTTGGGGTAGGAGGGAGGAAATTGTGTAAATTTGTTTTTTTTTTTACTTTTAGCCTAGCTTTTAGCCTAGCTTTTAGCCTAGCACGGACACCCCTCACTCCCTCTGCTTTTGCTTTGTTTGAGCTACCTGGCATTATTAGGCAGCCTAGTGCTAATAGCTAATAGGTTCATGATGTTCATCTGCTCCAGAGAGTCCTATTCTTTTGGTAGTACTTCTTCTCTACAGGGACTAGACGACTTTAAGTAGCTGGATGCGTTCGATCGAAGGGGTGTCCACAAACTTTTGCACATTTAGTGTAGATTAGCCTTTTAGCTCCAGTACCTAAGAGCTAAAGAAGCTATTTTTCACCTGATCAGCTGCGTTTGGGGTAGGAGGGAGGTATTTGTGTAAATTGTGTAAATGTGTTGTTTTTTTAACTTTTTGGATGAATTACTCCTTTAAAACCTCCCCGTCTGTTTTGCATTCAAGCTCCAGTGAGGAGTCAGTGAAACAGCACGGCTGCTGCAGGACTAACTTTGAGTTCGCTCGCTGAGAGCATGATGAATGGCAGACGCTAAAACGCACAATATGTGCATTTATCATGCATATGTTGTACTATGGAAAGCCTCGGCTGCCGCAGTAGCGAAAGCAGCTTTGTTTGGCTTTAGACACTCGCAGACAAATGCACACACACATCTTTCACTCTCTCTTGCGTTGTCTCTGTCTCAGCCTTAGCCTCAATCACACACACATACACACACATACACACACACACCAACTTACACGCCCTGACACTGATCGCCTCCCAGTTCACAGTTGCAAATTAGACACATCATATCATATCAGCTTCCCCCCGTGACCGCAGCCTCAAAGCCGAGTCTTGCGCCGTTTAGATCAGATTAAAAAGTCCACGCCGCAGCGCACACGCGCCGGATCGACCGCGGTTCGAGGCCGAGCGACTGCACGATCAAAACAAAAAAACAAAAACGGCTCATCGGCGGATTGGATATTGCGGCGAGACCCCACTTAACTGGACCGGGGGGAAATGAAGGGGCATGAATTTGCATAGATTTCTTCTGCTTCCCGTCATATGACACCCGTGAATGAGCAGGGGTAATCTGTACCCGCGTATTAGCATAGCATACATAATCACATATTAGTATGGAGTGAGATGCAACAGCAGAAAACAAGAGACTGTTTAGATGTACAAAGACAGTGGGGCATAAATAACATGTCAATCAAGGGCCAAATCCAATTTTATAACTCGCGGCGCAGGCATGGCTGGCTGCGGGCTGGACGGGCGTGCTATTCTCCCACGAGGGAATACAGAACCTAATGAAACTGGCTTAGCTTCAGTGTTTGTTTTTGAAGAACTCTGTTTCTGATATCCTCTTGATGGCTTCAGATACTAGTTCAGATACCGGCATATGATTCCGTCCTCGTACGCCGGCGGAGTTTGGCAGGCGCTGTTATGCAGAGCGACTCACAGTTTAATCACGGTAGAGGAATGGAGCGCTAGTGGCTGTTATTAGCATAGCAATGCACCGTGGTGAAACCTGACCTTTGGAGCAAGGCCTCTAGTTGGCGTCAGAAATACAGTATATGTCCAAATGTTTGTGGAGAATCCTTCTAATGAATGCATCGTTCCGCTTGTCTAGTCCCTGTCGAGGAGTATTGCCAATAGAATAGGACTCTCTGGAGCAGATGTAAACATGAGCCTATTGACACCATGCTGCCTAATCCCAGGCGTTGGTTAGGGGGGTATAAAGCCCCCCAGCCGTATTTGAGCTGTGGAGCAGTGGAGGAACTGCGTTCTCTGGGATGATGGCGGTGCTCCATCATCCTGGGGATCATCCTGACCTCACTAACGCTCGGTATATATACAAATTCATGTTTTTTTTAGCATGCGTGCAGTTAAGCTTGAGGTAGACCTGTTCGTAATTAGAGGTCCTCAACTGTGACCAGACTGACCTTCACATTATCACAGTATTGTTAGCTGTAACCCCAGTTACACCGTGCTTTTCTAGCATATGCAGGGCTGAACTGTAAAGAGTGCAATCATCTAAATTCAGCGTCTTTATTTTCAGCATACTGTTGTACATTGCTTGGCCGTCATAATTGGCACTTGCAGCGGTATTTGCTCATTTTCTTTGTTATAGATACGGCTCCAGAATGTGATGAAAAAAAAAATTGCGAAACTGCAATCTCATCACATGAGATAACACCCGAATCTGAGGCTAAATTAAGCTGAATTAAAATTACTGACAGGCTCTCGATCTTTCTGGTCTCCGCTTTTCTTCTCGGCTGGTCCGTGTGACCTACTTCTGAGGCTGAAACAGCTCCCCGTCAAAGACTTTTGGATTTAGCGTGTTTGAAACTCATTTGTCTTCACAGGGAATTACAGCAGCATGGCCTGCATGTAATGGTCAGCACAGGTACTAAAATGACACTTCAGAAACTTCTTTCTCCATTAATATCTCACCGAGGATGCTCACCATGTCTACATGCAACAAGTATCTGGATTTTATCCTGATAAGATTATAGCCACATTCGTTTACACTACTACAGTAATCATAATAATAGAAATAGCAAGTAGGCCCATTTGATGTAAACATCAATATACTCAGACAGGCAGGTAGCAGTAGCAGTAACAGGTGCAGGCGACTGGTACGACACGGGTATCAGGAGAGCCCAGTGGTCTGCCCTGGTGGGTGGACGACTCTGGAAGATCTGACTATAGCAGACTAATTGAAGGGAGAGAGCCAGAAGGTAGCACAGACATGGGAGAACCCTAAAACACTGGCATCCCTCCACTCCATTGTCAACAAACCAGTGTAATTACTGCACCAGCATCTCGGTTTACCACAATTTTATGTGTCCATGAACCCCTGTTTTCAGTCTAGATGTTATGATTGAGTCTGGCCATGAACTCCTGTTTTCAGTCTAGATGTAACGATTGAGTCTGGCCATGAACTCCTGTTTTCAGTCTAGATGTTATGATTGAGTCTGGCCATGAACTCCTGTTTTCAGTCTAGATGTTATGATTGAGTCTGGCCATGAACTCCTGTTTTCAGTCTAGATGTAACGATTGAGTCTGGCCATTAACTCCTGTTTTCAGTCTAGATGTTATGATTGAGTCTGGCCATGAACTCCTGTTTTCAGTCTAGATGTAACGATTGAGTCTGGCCATTAACTCCTGTTTTCAGTCTAGATGTAATGATTGAGTCTGGCCATAAACATAAATTTATTAAGCACTTGTGAGATACTGTCATATGCAAAAGTGATGGTACCCCTGGTCTAACTTTTGCTGTTGCTGAACACACTTATGCACATTTTAATACATAATTAAAGTTATTAACATCAAATTTTAACATAATGGAAAGCACATTATAAACTATGACATGGACTATGGTTGCGTTTTATGCGTAATATTTCTGCTACTATTTCAGTTCAGCAAATATGAAACATTCTAAGGGGTTTCTTCACTTATGTTCAATCAGAAACAGGTGTAATTTGAACAGGGAATCCCAAACCTTTGCACATAAATGTGGGAAGGACCGTTAAGTGGATTTAGGGACTGGAAGCATGAAAGCACCCGAGCTCCATATAGTGTTAGATAAATACAGGAACTACAGTAATGGCACATTTATCAAACAGCTCATTAACACTGAAGGCGTAAGTGCCAGAAATCTCCAGCGTATTAAAGTTATGTTCGTGGTTATTGCTCCTGTGCGCAAAGGCAGGAGATGTACGTTTGATCCTGTGCTGTTTTATGTGTTCTGCTCGACTGGAAAGCCGGTGTCTACAGTCTACACTCCAGTTCTGGTTATAGAGTGGAACACAAAGGTTTTTTGCACAACCCTGGTAAAAACACACTACACGTCTATATATTATATATATATATATATATATATATATATATATATATATATATATATATATATATGTGGACGCCCCTTCTGATGAATGTATTCTGGAACTTTAGGTTGCATCCGTTGCTGACACACATGTGCAAATGCACACACACACACATAACTTATCTAGTCCCTGCAGAGAAGTATTGCCAATAGAATAGGACTATCTGGAGCAGATTAACCTAACGCCAGGCATGGGCTAGAGAGGTATAAAGCCCCCCAGCATTGAGCTGTGGAGCAGTGGAAGAACTGTGTCCACTGGAATGGAAATACTTTTTTGGGATGAGTTTGGGTGGTGATCAATCATCCAACATCCTGACCTCACTAATGCTCTTGTCGCTGAATGCAGTTAAATCCTTGCAATGCTGCTTCGAAATCTAGTATAAACTCTTTTTAAATACCTTTTATTTCAGAAATAACTATAAAAGAACAAGCAGGTGTCCCAATACTTTTGTCCAATACATTTAACTGTGACTGCCATGGCAAAACCTTCATCGTGCTCCTCTTTAGGTTGTTCATAGTGGATTGTCAGGTTTTCTCAGTTCCCCTGACAGCCCACCGGAAATTGTCCTGGTTCTTCCAAAGACCAGTCCATCCCTGCAACCAGATGTTTGCTGAGAAGGTAAGATCAGTGGGAGATACATGGCACTGCAGTTGTGGAATTATCCACATGAATTCTTCATATTAAATCAGGTTTAAGTTCGCTTGTCTGAACAAAACATTTGCTTGAAGTGGGGATTCTGAATCTGCCCATTACTTTAATTAACACCCAGCCAACATGCTTATGTGGGGCTCCCATGGGTGGAACATGGACTAGGTTTGTTCCAGGTGGGCTTAGGTGGGTTCTGAGTGGGTTTGTACATGTGTTGTTACTAGGACTTTCCAGTTTGGCTTCCCAAATGGGCCCCCATCGATACAGCCCATCTTAAACCTCACATGGATCCCATCTTGGCCTTATGTGCAGTGTACAACCCAGATAGGGCCCATACTTAACGCTTCCTGGTCCCATGGTGGGACCCTGGTGGGCATCCATATGTGGGGCTAACATGGAACCCATGGACAGGACGCACTCTCGTATACAGGCCCGATGTGAACATGTTAGCAAAGCCAGCTCATGTGTCCGTTTCTTTATTGGCCGTCCCTTTGCGGACACGCCTTCCTCGGCCTTTAGGCGCAGTGGTGCTAAAAGTGCTTGGCTTGCATGAAGTTTGGGAAGAGGGAACAGTGACATCGTGGTGAAGTGTTGATTGAATTTATTCCAGGGCTTCAAAACAAGGGCCACCGTGGCTTCATCTTTACCACTCTCTCTCTCTCTTTTTCTGTCTGTGTCCCTGTCTCTCGTCCGTGCTCTCTTTCAACGTCCTGTTTTTTTAATAGACCCCATTCACAGTATTTGAATAATAGGAAAAACAATCTATTCGTGGGGATTGTGCCACTATCACAAAATAGATTTCTTTAATCATACCCGCCGGGGGGAAAGTTTTTAGAGTGTATGCTGATTTCATTTTCCTACAAGTCCGCAGTATCATAAATAAATTTGCATGCGGAGCGCAGAGCGAGCGCGAGAATTTATCAAGTTGCAGCCATTGATCACGAGCAGTGGTTCAGCGCGAGGTTGCCGCATCGCAAAGGGTTGGGGGTTGGGGGGGAGGTGGGATGTGAATGTGGAGGGGGGCTGTGGTGGTTTAAAGCTTTGTTCTCCCCCCGTTTGCAGATGTCTAATAGCCCATAAGCGGCGGAGTAATGGCATTAAGGGTGAGAAAAACCATAAAACAGAGGAGCTGTGGCGCAAACAAACAGATGAATCAGATATTCAATTATACTGTATAATTCCGAGGACGTTAAGAGCAAATGGCTTTCTCTTTTTCTTGCTCTCGCGCTTCCCGTCTCTCACAACGCCAGACGGAGAGCGTGGTGGATAAGCATGCTCGGCGTGTCACCTGCTCAAAGAAAGGCGGGATATGATATTCTGTAAGTGTAGAGCTTTTCATCGTTTTCCTTTTTTTAACCTCTTCAGCTCTCGCAAATGAGCGCATGCACTCGCGTCAACCTGACAGCAGGTTGAGAAAGAGATGCCCACAATGAGAATGTCAAGGCGCTGAAAAGGGAAGTTGCCCGGCAATCACTCGATTGGGATCTACCGCACGCTGATCTCGGCTGGCGAAATGAAAACGCTTCGGGAACGTAAGGCAACATGTCAGCGGTAATGCGCGAAAGGCGCTTGCCTCCACACGTGTGAGTGTGTGTGTGTGTGTGTGTGTGAGTGTGTGTGTGTGTGCGCGCGCGCGTATAGTCCTTAACACCGTTTCACACACTTCAGCGAGTGAATCCAGGCTTCTAATGCACTGCACTTCCAGGGCCAGGCCGAGCGCTCCTGAGCGAATACGATTATGGTAATCAGAGGCGGGCTCTGGTGGAGGGCGCCAAATTGTCTTCATGAAGTGACCTAAAGTCCCCTGCTGCTGTGTGGTCAACCGTCCCTAACAGGACCGACTCACTTCCAACTCACTCCTGGTCTCTGCACTCCTTAGAGTCTGGGGGGAGAGAGAGAGGGAGAGAGAGAGAGGGGAGGGAGAGAGAGGAGGGAAAGAGAGAAATTGAGAGAAGACAGAGAAGTGGGCGAGGGAGAGACAGTGAGATAGCTAAGGGAAGAGAGACAGACCAATAGAGAGAGGCGAAAAAGAAGGGGTGAGAGAAGAGAGAGAGAAAGAGGGAGAGAGCTATGGGTGAGGGGGGAAGGGAGAGAGGGGAAAGGGGTAAAAAAGAGGGGTAAAAGAGACATAGCAAGAGAAAGAGAGAGAAATTGGGGAAGAGGAGGGAGAAAAAAGGAGGAGGAGTAAGAGAGAGAGAGAGAGAGAGAGAGAGAAATTGGGGGAGAGGAGCGAGAAAAAAAGAGGAGGGGTAAGACAGAGAGAGAGATAGAGAGAGAGGACGGGCGAGAGAGAGATAGAGAGAGAGTCCTAACTGACACCTAAACTTTTGCCCGGATCTTTACAGTCATGTGACACAAACCCCGTAAAATATTTAATTCTTTAGTAAGAAATATATACATACACTGTCTGTCCAAATGTTTGTGGACACCCCTTCTAATAAATGCATTCTGCTACTTTAAGCTGCACCTGTTGCTGACACAAATGTGTAAATGCACACACACAGCGCTTGTCTAGACCCTGTAGAGAGGTACTGCCAATAGAATAGGACTCTCTGGAGTAGGTAAGCATGAACCTATTGGCACCATGCTGCCTAATAATGCCAGGCGTGGGCTAGAGGGGTGTAAAGCCCTCCAGCATTGAGGAGCTGTGGAGCAGTGGAAGAACTGTGTTCTCTGGAATGATGGTGGTGGAGCTCCATCCAATACTTTTTTTGGGATGATTTGGGGTATCAATCAAATCCTCACAGCAATGCTCCTCCAAAATCTAGTAGAAAGTCTTCTTCCCTGGACAGTAGAGACAGTTACTCCAACAAAAGCAGGATCAGCTCTTTTTAATACCCTTGATTTCAGAAGAAATAATGGATGAGCAGGTGTCCCAATACTTTTGTCCATGTAAAGTATCAATTTATGACCTTTATTTGTGAATAGGTTTATAATTGCGACATTAATTTGTTTACCCCCCCCCCTTCCTTTTCTCTCAATTTGATACCCCCATTTAACCCACCATTTGTAGCTCCCCCTGGCACTAGCAAAGCTCTTGACACAAGCAGCCGACACGCTCGGACGAAAGCATCGGGTCCCCAGCTCCACTGCACCAGCTAACAGACGTCTATGCCGGCCAACATCACTTGAGAGTGATAAGGAGCGAGAGAGAGAGAGCGCCATCTACCCACCCATCTACCCATCTCTCTGATTCTGGCAGCTGATGGCAATGCTGCATGGCTCGGGTCTCAAACTCCTGACTCTCTGGGCTATAGTGGCAGTGCAACAGACTGTTGAGCCACTCTGAGCCCCATCACCTCCATCCCTCAGTGCTGGAGTTCCTGTGTGTTCCTGCTTCGTGCACATTACAGCAGCTGGAAAATCTCATTGTCTCATGCTAGACTTTTGTTCGGCTGTCCAGGTTTTCCTCGTTGTGATTAGCCGACTCTCCTCAGTAAAGAAACCAACCCCTTTCTTTCTTCTCCCAGGGCTTTTTCTGTTCCTCCCTCTTCTCCTTTTTTTGCCTCGCTGAAAGAAATACGTTTCCTACGCTGCGCTTCCTGTGACAGCATTCTTTTGTTTTCCAAACAGTCTCATTGTCTGTGAGTGGACGTAGGCCTTGAATGATGCTGAGTGTTTTATGGCCATGTTTTTTGGCGGAGTGGGAGTGCCGCTTTCATTTCGGTGGTGGGAAAGGAAAGAGCGTGTACCCTCCTTCGATAACGAGTGATGAGAAAAGCGAGAAACGATAGGGAGGAACAGTAAACAACGGCACACAGAAGGGACCAAACTTCCGGTAACTTATCTGTGGAGATGGAATATTCAGGTCTACAAAGTAAAAATCCGCCCAGGAAGCCTGGGCAGCTCAGCTCCACACTTACAGCCCAATGTCATGCCACGGCTCAGTTTAAAAACCACTGGCCCCTGCAACTTATCCAGGATGCAGCAGCACGGTCGTCATCAACGGTGTCTTCAAAGTTCAGCCATGTTCAGCTTCCTGTAGCTGCTGCCTGAATCAGATTCAAACCCCTGACTCTGGTCTACAAAGCCAAGACTGGACCAGCCAGCCCCTCCGTACTTGATGGCGATGGTCAAAAGCCAATCCGCACCGAGAGCCCTTCCAGCTTCAAGTACGGCTCGGCTCGACCCGCCATCCTTTAAGATCCACGGAAGACGAGCGTCCAGACTTTTTGCTGTCCTGCACCGAAGTGGTGGAACGAACTTCTCCTGGGTGTCCGAGCTCTTCTGAGAGTGCTCAGGTGAAGAGAAGAGTACTATGGGCTCTATATTGACTGGTGTTTAGTAGAGTCTAAGATTAGATAATCTTAGAATTTTTTGTCTATTCAAACTAGCTGAGGTTTTTCTTCAGTAAACAGTGAAGCACTTTTGTAAGTCGCTCTGAGGAAGAGCGTCTGCTAATGCTCTAAATGTAAATCTTCAGATTCTAAGATAAACACCAAGAGGTTCGTGGGAATGGATTCTCCTGAATGTCCTAAGTCTCCTAAAACACTCCTAAGACCTTTCCCTCGACTGTATGAGGCTTCATCCTCTAAGCTGGTGAGATATGATTTGAGCCTCAGTTAGCTGGACGTTCCTGGCTACACATCGCTGTCCATGGATCATTGGTTCTTTGGTCATTTGCATAGGTAGCTTGACCAGATAATGGCTTGTTTGTCCTGGTTTGCCTAATAAGGTTTTCCTAATGTTTTCACTAATAATCGCTGTAGCCGTACTGCAGAGTGTTTTGCCACTCAGTATGACTGAAGAGGGCGTGTCCTAGTGGCAGCGTGATGTCAGTGCATACCCTCTATTGACTCGAGACTTGAGTCTTACTTGTTATTTGCAACTTCGTGACTTGTTCCCACTTCTACAGCAATCAGACGTCTGTGTCGGCCAGCCTCGCTTACGAGTGATGAGGTGGAGAGAGAGCGCCATCTAGCCACCTGGAGAGAACACAGCCAATTGTGCTCTCTTTGACTCCGGCTGCTGAGGACAAAGCGGCATGGCTTGAGATTCTCAAAGTGATAGCACGTTACACCAGAGAGCCACTTGACTTTTTGTTAGGACTTTTCTCACGAAGAAATTTCCGAGTTTCTTAAATTCTTAGGAAGATATTAGCGAATGAGGCTGGTTGAAAAAAAGAAATTGGTGGAATCATCATTCTTTAAAAAATTGTAGATTTTTTATCTAAAATATGAAATATGCTGACTGGATTTAGGGAGATTTAACTTGCTAACAGATTTTTTTTCCCCACTGTGTGTATGTGTGTGTGTATATGTGTGTGTACAGCTTTAACGTAGCCTTACATTTCAGGGCCCTATTCCCGCCGCCTATCCAGCAGTTAAGCCGAGGCACTCGGAGGGATACCAGTCAGCTAAAGACAAAGTTGCGAAATTGGCTTGTTTTCGGATGACTAGACGTAACCCGCCCCTCTCTCCGAGGCTGGAGCGCAGCACTCCGGACTCCGCCGTGTGTTTGTTGGGCCTCATGCAGTGACACATTTTCTGTTTCCCGAAAGTGTTGAAGGATAAAAGAAAAGCTGAGAGGTGGAGGAGCTCTTTCCCCGGCCTGGAGAAACGCTCCGCAGTGCGAGCGCTGCAATCAGGCCCCAGCGAAGAGCAAAGGCTGGGGGAAAAAATCCGGGGCAGTGGGCTAGCTGATGTTACAAAACACACTTGAAAGCCTTGTCAAGCAATAAGTTTAAGTAAGCGCAACCCCTGCGGTCAACCCTTCAGAGAGGCCTGCCTGTCACGTCTGAAGCTCGCAGTCGCTGAGGATGGAGCTCATATGGAATGAAGCTGTCTGCGGCATCAAGGCTTCCGCTATGAAGAGCAAAGGGAGAGGAGAACTAAAGGGAATGGTTAACCATGATGTACTAATTACTTCCCATGTGTGGAGCAGAACAGAACGAGGGGTTGGCTTTGAGGGAACGGCCCTTCTCCTGGAAATCGTGGAAGCACCGATGAAGGTTTGAATGGATGGACGTTTTTTTTATATTTCCTCCTGCTGTTTTTGGCAGCTCTCTTTGTCAGCCAATGTGAGTGTGTGTTTATGTGTGTACATGTGTGTACATGTGTGTGTGTCCATTTATCTGGCCACATTTTCAGAGGCATGTCAGAGGGATATCGACAGACAGCCCAATCTGGTAGCAAGTGCAGATATTGTACGCCGCACACATCCTGCTCATTCAGTTCTGGGAAATTGCTCTCTTTTTCAAGGCCTGTCATTATTTTGTCACGCCGCGTCCCGACTGACATTTACAGCAAATAAGTCCAACGGCTAAAAGAAACAGAAAGGGTTGCAGAACAAGTCGGGAACCTGGGATTTTTTGGGAGATTCAAACACAGCATTACTGGGGGTCTGTTGTTCAAATGCTACCTTTCTAAACCCTGCAGAGCGCCATGCTGAAAACAATGAGGGTCCTTCAATGGTTCTATATGTACTGTGTTCCCTCAGAGAACCAATTAAATGCATTCATGGTTCTTTGCCGGGTTAAACGGTTCTATGATGGGGAACCTCTTGGAGATGGACCTCTTTTTCACACTTTCGTTGAGGAAAAACAACTGTTACTACACTGTTAAAGTTGTGAAATCCTTGAGGAACGTTTGGAGGAACCTGTGGAGGAACCTCTTAATGTGCTTTGAGGACCCTTCATGGAATCTTTTTCATCTAAGGGAGGACTATTCCTTAAGGGAGGGCCATTCTACCCACCCAGTGAGGTTATTACTAGCTGACACTATATGGACAAAAGTATTGGGACACCTGCTCATTTATTGTTTCTTTTTTCAAAATCAAGGATTTGATTGCATTCAGCGATGAGAGCGTTAGTGAGGTCAGAATGTTGGATGATTGAAGACCACCTCACCTCATCCTCCCCAAATTACTGGATGGAGCTCCACCACTATCATTCCAGAGAGCACAGTTCTTCCATTGCTCCACAGCTCAATGCTGGGGGGCAATATACCCCTCTAAACTAGCCCATGCCTGGCATTATTAGGCAGCATGGTGGCAAAAGGGGCATGCTTATCTGCTCCAGAGAGTCCTATTCTATTGGCAGTACTTCTTCTCTACAGGGACTAGAATAGTGTGTGCATTTGCACATATGTGTCAGCAATGGGCAAATGGGTGCATTTTTTTGTTTTTATTTCTTGAGAAAGGATAAATTATCTGCCAAAAGAATAAGGCTGTTCTAGAAGTTTCTGTTTCTAGAAGTTAATAAATCCAATAAATATGACCACAACACTCTCAAAATAATAAATATCAGATATTTAGACAACATTTCGAGAATTTCACATGCTAAGACTGGAGGTGTCGGGTTGGACGTGTCCTAGCAACTAGAACTTTTCTTTGGCAGGCATATATATATATATATATATATATATATATAAAAGTTCCAAAAGCTGCTTTAATGTATGTATATATATATATGCATGCCAAAGAAAAGATGTAGTTGCTATATATATATATATATATATATATATATATATATATATATATATATATATATACCCTTTATTTAAAGCAGCAGTATGCAAGAATATATACATATAAAGGTGCACATATTTGTCACTGTACAGCGAAATGTGTCCTCCGCATTTAAACCATCTGTGGCAGTGAACACACAAACACACAAGTGAACTAGGGGCAGTGAGTACACACCCAGAGCAGTGGGCAGCCAACTCCAGCGCCCAGGGAGCAGAGAGGGTGGCAGAACAGTGGCAGCTGTTATCGATGGCCCAGCACTCTAACCACTGAGCCACCACTGCCACCACTTATACACATATACACAAATATGTACACATTTAAGCAGCTTTTGTGGAGCTCCACTGTTCCTAATAATAGTGCTCTGTTTAGTGATCCGGATTTTCGCATGTATATGATCAGGAAGAGGGCGGATTTTCCACTAAACCCTACAGTTAAAGCAGCAGTATACGAGAATAGGTTATTTTAGCACTTTGGCTCCCCCTATAGCTATGGAGATAATTCACTATTACTTTTTACTCCTCTACAGTAAATACAAATCATGCTTTGAGCTTCGTAGCGCCCCCTCATGGACAGCTGTACACATGAATTTGTGGACAAGCTGAGAGCTCCAGAAGCTTGATCTGAAGGTTCACCACAGCTGATGAACGAGTGGCTCAGCATATCCTGTTGATGACTGACAGCAGATGGTGAAAACTGCCTCCGCTGCTTTCTTTCCATCTTTCTTTCTTTCTCTTTCCCTTTTCTTTCAGTTTTTTAAACACTGCTCTGCTTTCTTGTCTTCTCATGCAATTGTAAAAAAAAAAAAAAGCAGCAAAAAATAGTCCAGAAAGCCGGTGTAGTGCTACTCCGAGCCTGGCTTTCATCTTTCATCAGCTGAAACTTCCCATCAGCAAAAACGTCCTGTTCCACCACCCCACCACCCTCAACTCCACCACTTCACACACACACACACACACACACACACTGTAAAAGCACGAAGCTTTGTAAAGAATGTGAAAACGCTTTACGAATTCGCTGCCATGTAAAAGTGCTCACAATGAAGCAATCAGAGAATAAAGGCACTCGGGCTGGAATTATTTAAAGCCGGGACTATGAACAGAACTGAACGGGCTGAATGCAAATACGCTGTGATCGTATGTGCTTAGAGGAATAACACACATTTGCCTTTAGCCTAAAGGCCTTCTCACGCTAAACACCATGTAGTGGGATTTATATGAACAGCATTATGTTATTCAGCCTGTTTTTAAGGGGTGTAAGAGAATATCGTTATATCAGAGTATCATGATATTATGTTTAGCAGAACTGTATCGATTCTCAAACAGACAATATTGATTATTTTAATGGATTATTTATAGCTTAGATGTAAAATTTGTGGCAGACAGTGGTTCATTTAGCGTTGTGTTTAACCCCGGCCGCTAGATGGCAGTGTTGGACTCTCATGGACAGCTGTACATGTGCCTTTGTGGACAAGCTGAGAGCTTGACAGCAGCAGTTCTGGAGAGAGGTCTCGTAGTCAGTAGCAGCGTTCCGGCCCGAAGTGGCAATGACAGCGGCGCTAATTTCTCTGTTGCAGTCAGCATGATCCTGAAGCTGCTGATGTAAGTAGAAGTTCTGCGTAAAGTTGCTTTAAAGTGCCGTTATTTCTATTTCAGCTTGCTTGTCTGATTAACTGATGGCTGCAGATCCACAAGCGGAGCTGACGTTGATGAATGATGTGCTCGTGCGAGCACCAAGTCAAACAATCCCAAATAGATTCTTGGGGGGGTTGGGAATAGCTTGGGTTTGGGTGATCACATGTCAACAGGAAGCAGTGATACACTTACTGGAGCGAAGGTTGAGTGTGTCAGAGAAATCTTATACAGCTTCCTGACGGAGTTCGTTTTTCCCCTGCTGGTGTCTCTTTATAGTATTAAGCAAAGACACTGCCAAACAAATTAGGCCCGCGGCCTCCAGCGCCCTGCCACCGGGCCCCTTTAAAGATTAATACGTATTGACAGTGTATGGATGTCAAGCTTGTGGCCGTCTCACGTTTCCCTGCGCCTGAGTGACTTGATTTGAATGGCTGGCCAGACAAAATCCATACTGGACAGATTTGAACATAACTTAGAAGACCGCAAGTGAGCTGCACTGCACTTACCCTTCAAAACCAAAGCAGCGAAGGCCGAGGACCCCCAGCACCCCTTTTACCCATATTTTAACAATAGTGGAACTCTAAGGGTGATATACACTGACCGGCCACTTCATTAAATCCACCTAGATCTTTTAAGAAAAATGTATTTATAGAAATACTCAAAAGCTCTGACCATAAAAACAGCTGAGAGTAAAGGGTGCCATTTTTGGGCCTAGCTTAAACTGACTGCTTTCCATAGAACCACCTCCTATAGCCTTAACCTCCATAAGACCTACTTATGAATAGGCTATCCAGCGTCCACACCAGTCGGAGGTCCATGAGAAGAGGTTAAAGCCTTTCACCAAACAACGTAAACCCAGCAATAAAGCCATCCAGAGAGCCACCTCCGTTCTCCGTGCTGAAGCAGCCACCGCGGTAGCAGCCATGGGTTTCCAGGAAAGGCTTGAAGCTGTGCTCTCCTTCTCGGGCCGAGATGTGCCGGCAAATACATAAAAGTGCCTCAGACATAAAGCAGTGCGATGTTGACTTTTATGAACGCTTTACGGCATATTCAGTAAGTCGGCGTTCGATCGGAGGCCGCGATGGTGGAGGGAGATAAAGAGCGAGCACTGTAGCGGCCCAACGACCCTGGAGAAGGCAATAAAGACTGAATTCATTTCCGCTCGTGTCGCCGGCAAGTGAGCCAACACCTGAGACCACGAAGAACAACGGCTCCTAAATCAAAGGCCCAACGGCGAAAGACAGTTCTCAGTCCATTACAGCCAATATGTGCCACTTAGAGAGTAATTGGGAGCGCATCTGTAGGGGCTTTTCCCTTTCTGCCACCGTCATTAACATCTTGTAAAATCGTGCGGTTAAGTGTTATTCTGTAATCGACTCGGCCGCGCTCTGTCCGCAGATTTAAAGCTGCTGTCGCCAGGCTGGACAAGCTTTCACAGGATGCTGACGAAAAGACACCCAGGACCGGAAATCTGAGCTTATCTTGGAATAGTTGAATGACGGGAGCTTGGAACATAGAAGTGACAAACCGTGAATCTCAGCAACCACCTGGGGTACCGTAGCAACCATCTAGCAACCACCTAACGACACCATATGAACTAGTTGGCAACATCAACACCATCTAGTAAGCACTTTACACTTAGGATACCTTAGCAATCACTTAGCAACGCCATAGCAACCACCTAGGATTACATAACAAGCACCTAGTAACACCATAGCAACTCCCTGAGATACCAAAGCTACCACCTAGCAACACCATATTAATCACTTAGCAACACCGTAACATAAACCTAGTAACACTATAGCAACCATCTAACAACCACTTACAACCACACCATAGCACCTCCCTGGGATACCAAAGCTAGCAACATCATATTAACCACTTAGCAACACCATAGCAACTGCTTTGTAAACCATGGAAACCACCTGGAAAACCATAGCAAACACATAGCAACAGTCTAGCATCTGCCTGAAAGAAGAATTCCTATTAGCTGCACAACCATTCTGCATTCTACAACCACTTAGCAACTCCCTGGGATACCAAAGCTCCCACTTAGCAACACCATACAAACATAACAATCACCTAGTAACACCATAGCAACCATCTAACAACCACTTACAACCACACCATAGCAACTCCATGGAAAAACAATGCTAGCAACACCATAGCAACCACCTGGAAAACCATAAAAACCACATAGCAACAGTCTAGCAACTGCCTGACAGAAGAATCCACATTAGCTGCACAACCATTCTGAATTCTGCATCCTACAGGAAATGCACTTTCCTAGTTCTTTATTATTATTATTATTATTATTATTATTTTATTTATTTATTTTTAGCTTGAACAGATGTTCTGAAAGCGTCTCAGGTTTCAGAGGTGAACAGACGAGCCGTAAGTTAAAAGTTAACGCAGGCGGTGTGAATGAGACCTACGAAGCAGGTGTGACAAAGACGCTGAGTGGTTTGATTGCTCTGGTTGTGAATATGTGTGTGTGTGTGTGTGTGTGTGTGTAGGGGAAGTGAGAGATAGAGATAAAGAGAAAACGTACGTGTGTGTCTGTCAGTGAGAGAGTGATGGTGAGACTGTGTGTGTGTGTGTGTGTGTGTGTGTTAGAGTGAGATATTCGACAGAGGTGTGCGTGTTAATGGGGAGTAAAGCGTGCCTAATATAACCTAAGCATAATGTCTGCTCCGAGTTGCCCTGCAGGCAGAGTGCAGGCGGGAGGATACTGCGCTTTATCTGTTGCACTGGGATGAAGACAGGCTGTAAAGAACAGCAGTGTCGATAAGCACTGAGCAGGCTTTCTTCCAAAGCCAGACGTCCACTCTTCAGGCCTGTTCTCACCTGGCTCTGGGTTCTTGAAGCTTGGATCCCGTTCGGATTTCACTAGTCGGCATAAAAAACAGTGTAAACACCCCATGGGGCGCATCGTGACATCGCGCACTACGATCGGATGACAGCAGTATCTCAGAGTTCGTTCTCTTGCTGTTTAAACAGTGCTTCGCATTATTCTGAGACTTTAGGGGAACGCGAGAACCAGCCATTGTTCCATTGTTCCACTTGCAGAACCCCCATCGGCCCATTCTGTAAACAGAGTCCGGTCAAAGTAGATCCAGAAATAGATAAATGTGTCCTCTGCATTTGACCCATCTGTGGTAGTGAGCACACACACACTACTGAACTAGGGGCAGTGAGCAGACACACACCCAGTGGTTGGCAGCCAACTCCAGCACCCAGGGAGCAGGGCTTTGCTCAAGGACCCAACAGTGGCTATCATGGGTATCGAACCCACAACCTTGTCATCATTAGCCTGGAGCTCTAACGGCTGAGCCACTACTTCCCCACCAAAAGGCCTGTTAATGGCAGGTGTGGTATTTACGACTGAAGGGAGGATGGGTAGATTGAGCGAGCTAGAGCGAGATATGAACTCAAGGCGAAGTAAATGTTAGCTTGCACACAATGGGGACCAATGAGAAAATTAGATGTCTACGGATTTGTGTGGCCAGTGGAGATGTGGAGCGATAATTTCTAGCAGTGGAATTATTACAGATTGTACTCAAGAAAGTGTCGAAATACATATTATTACATTTACGGCATTTAGCATACGCTTTTCTCCAGAGCGACTTACAAAAGAGCTTCACTGTTTACTGAAGAATAACCTCAGCTATGTTGAATAGACTAAAAATTCAAAGATCCTCTAATCTTAGACTCTACTAAACACAAGTCAATATGGAGACCATGGTACTCTTCTCCTAACCTGAGTACTCTCGGAAGAGGAGGGTCTTCAGTCTGGGTTTGAAGACAGTGAGTGTTCGGACACTCAGGGGAAGCTCGTTCCACCACTTTGGTGCAGGACAGAAAACAGCCTGGACGCTCGTCTTCCGTGGATCTTAAAGGATGGCGGGTCGAGCCGAGCCGTACACAAAACTGGAAGGGCTCTTGGTGCGGATCGGCTTTTGACCATCGCCATCAAGTACTGAGGGGCTGGCTGGTCCAGTCTCAGGGGTTTGAATCTGATGACCTGGGCAGCAGCTACAGGAAGCCAGTGAAGAGAGGAGGAGCTAACCATGGCTGAAACGTTGAAGATGAACTGACCCGTGCCGCTGCATTCTGGATAAGTTACAGGGGTCTAATGGTGCGCAGAGGAAGACCAGCCAGAGGAGAGCTGCAGTAGCCGAGTCTTGAAGTGACGAGAGACTGAACGAGCACCTGGGCGACTCTCTAGAGAGGAAGGGTCAAATTCTCCGGTTGTTGTGCAGGAGAAATCTGCATGACAGTATTCCAAAGTATTATTCCTTAGGTGTAAGTAAAGTTGGAGCCGCTGGAAAAATGTACTTCCAGTAGTGTGTATATCTGCTTTCCTTTAAGTATACGTTATTAAAAATGAAAAGCCATCAAGCTTTGTAGGTATATTTCAGTTTCGGCCCAGTTTCAGCATCCCACAGGCAGGGTTTCACCTCTCCTTGAGCTGGATATTTCTGCTGGACCTGGCAACCCTGCCCTTGCCTGGCTAGCATGCAAGAGTTATATAATCCAAGAAACTCTACATGCCCTCATTTTGTCGCCGCTACTTTTTTTCCTTCTTCCATGAGTAAACCTGTTTACACGAGCGCGCCCGGGATTAGCGAGGAGCCTCGGTGCGAAGGTGGAGCTCCCTACACAGTGCTGGCCCCGGCTGCGGGTGCTTCCCGGGATTCAAAAGAAACGCCTAATAAAGCAGCTCCTGGAAAAAAAAAATGGGGAAAGGTATTAAATGTATTAAAGGTGGTTGCTATGGTGTTGCTGAATGGTCGCAAATGTATTAAAGGTGGTTGCTAGGGTGTTGCTGAATGGTCGCAAAGGTATTAATGCCTCATGATCTCCAGCTGAGAGAAGCAGGATTCTCGTAGGTGCCGACTACAGGGGGAGGGGTGGGGAGCGTTGCTTAACAGACTGCCAAGCACTCTTTATTTATTTTTTTTTCTTCTTCAAAATGGATTCGCGAATATGGAGAAGAAAGGGAGGAATCTTCAGTGAGAAAAAGAAATCGTTATTCCCGGCAAACAGAAGACAAAAAAATAGGGAAAAAAAAATCAACAGGGATGAACCGGAATGGCCTACTTTATTCCCAGTGGGGCTGATTTGCTCACATCTGCTGATGAGGCTAAAGAAGAAAGCGGCTAAAGGGAAGAGAGCGAGCGCTGCCTTTTAACAACACACATGCTAAGGAAAAATAAATAAATAAATAAATAAATAAATAAACGCATAAATGAAGCCGCTCTGTTCGCCAGCACTTATTTATGATCCCATAACGATCTCTCTCTCGATTTCTCTTTATCCCTCTCCCTCTCTCTCTCTCTCTCTCTTCCGAGGAAAATCCGTCTCAAGGCACAGGGGAAGTAAATATTGATAGAGCTCCGTCCCACCCAAAGAATTTTCTCCCACCATGAAATAAAGTCCAGCGATGCCGCACTGCGATTTCCCGAAGCCGAAAGGTGCGCCCAGATTACAGCGGCACTCCACTTTCATATCCACGGAGTTCGGGAATGGCGTGTTCCTGCTTCCGCGCCGAAGGCCGCAGTTCCGGCGTTTAGGATGTTCCCTCCTGCCTGGGTGACGAAGGAGACGTTACAAATGATCCCCGACTGCAGGCGAGAGTGACGGATGTATTTTGTATGAATTGCAGCGTTTACCTCAGCGAGACTCAGCGTTCCGGAGGATAAATATGTGAACGAATCAGGAAAATAAACAACGGTTAGCCAAAACAAACATTCCCAGCAGCAGTGTGGCATGTGCGCTGCGCTAGGTAGCTTATGGAGGCCTACCTCACCAAGCTGGCTTCGCTGTCTGTCGCTCGGCATAGCAGGAATGTCTTTCCCGCTGGAGACCCTCGGAAAACACTGGATCTGAAGAGTCTTGTATTGTTTATGTTTTGACATTAAGTATTGACATTCATCATTCAGGTAGAAGTGAGTGGAGATACGAGGGTTTAAAAGACTTCTATAGAAGCTGAAGCATCAACTGAAGCTTTTTACTCCAGTAAAAGTGTAAAACAAAGATATAAAAGGTGGTTGTTGGGTGTTGCTGAATGGTCGCAAAGGTATTAAAGGTGGTTGCTAGGGTTCTACTATTATGTTGCTGGTGTTCAAGGTTGTAGTTGTGCTGGTTGCTAAGGTATTGCTAAGGTGTAAACACATGTGATTGTAAGGTATTCACCCTATTTATCACGTGGCTTCTCCAATTTTCAGAACATGGCCAATATATCCGGTTTGCCAGTGTGGACCACGGGCCGAGACAGAACGGGGGGCTGGACTCAATATTGTTGGCTTTCCTGGGGTCTGCGTGAGGAGCGAGACCCCCCTGTTGGTGTGGAGAGTGATGGTAGAGAGGGAGGAGACAGGGTGGAGGTGGGTCCGACGTTTGGACTCAGACTGAGAGGGTTATAAAAGGGGCTTCAGGGCCCAGAGGAGGAGTTTGGGCCCATCTCTCAAAACTCCACTTGGTAACGAAAGTAGAAACCGCAGAAATGTCATAGTTATGTTAGAGGCATTTATTTAATGGTATCATTATTTTTCTCATTATTATTATTATTATTATTATAACCCCAAGAACATATTCGACCATATCAGACTTGATCCCATCATTCAAACAAGTAGAGAAAATAAAGGAAGGGGGATCTTTTCCCTCTAGTTCCCTCACTTTTGTAGTAATTATAAAATTGTCAGGGATAATGGACCTACGATGCAGATTCTGCAAGCAGAGATTAGCTGATTAACGCTGCAACATCCTTTGTATCCAGTCCATAGTTTTATTCAGTTCCAGCTCCTAAAGCGTCTGAGCCAGCTACAGAGGCTCCATAGGCCTGTGATTCCCTGGCTCAGGTGTGCTGCCAGCTGGAATGAGATAAAAATGTGGACTGGCTGTTCCCCCCCGAGGATTGGGGTACGAATCTCGGATCTAGATTAATTCACAGGTGTGTTTAGTTTGCACATGTGTGCCAAAACAAAATTGACTGACGCCTCCCCAAATCAGCCTACACTGTGTAAACCTCACCTGAATACATTCACACACACACACAGTGTTGTTTACTAAGTGTTAGAGTTTGTTATTCAGTAAATGAGGACTGCAGTTCTCTGTGTATCATTAATAAAATTTCCTCCTGAACCGACTGCTTACGCCATCTCATATTTAAACAAATGGTCGGACATGTCTGCATGGTTGTTTTTCAGCTAGTAAAGGATAAGTGAGTCTATTTTTACTTGTTTAAACAGTGGATGCAATTCCAGGTGGTTGAAAGGGTGCTACTAGGTGGTTTCAGTGATATTCTGTAAGGTAAGGCAAGTTGTTACTAGATGGTCGACGTGGTGTTCCACCTAGAATCTTCTGCTGGAGTGTTTTGTATTGTTTATGCTGCTACATGAAAGTCAGAAACCTACACCAACCTACAGATGTTTAAAGTGGTTGCCGTGGTATTCCAGGTGGCTGCTGATTACAGTTTTCAGTGGGTTGTTTTTAGGTGTGGCTGGTGTGCTGTTTTTAGGTGGTTGCCAGGGGGTGGACAAACAGCTACCAAAGCATTAAAATGGTATGAAAGGTGGTTGCTAGGGTGTTACTAAGTGGTTACTATAAGAAGGGCTGTGTTCATAAGACTAGAAGACACCTACAGTACATAAGACCTTCATTACACCTACATAAACCTACAGGCATTTAAAAAAAGCTCATTCCATCACTGACAGAAGCAGCCTTTAAGTGGTTGGTGTGGTTTCTCAGGTGGTTGCTGGTTACTAAGACATTGCTAGATGGTCGTTAGGTGGTTTCTAGGTTGTTTCGATGGTAATTCCAAGAGGCTGGTGTGTTTCTTTTGTTGTTTGTGGTTGCTAGGGTGTTGCTTCAAGGTGGTTTCTGTGGTATGGTGTGAGTCTGCTAGGTTATATGGCTATGGATATGTCAGGTGGTTGCAAGGGTGTTACAAGGTGGTTTATGGAGTGGATGGTTGATATGGTGTGTCACATGGCTGCATAAATGTTGCTATGGCATCTTACGGTGGTGGACGGTAAGGTGTTTTTTTGCCAGGAGGTTGACATGGTATTCCAGATGGTTGCCAATAAAGCACGGTTGCCAACCTCACATGCTTTAGTCTTTTCAGTTCTTTCTTCACGAGCGAGATGCAATGGTCACATCTTCTGATCTTCTGCCAACAGCAAATGTCAGACCCATCTGATTCCATCCTGCCTCATTCCACAGTGAGCTGCTTTAACGCTCAGGTAGCTCCGTTAACTAGAGAAAGCTGGAGAGGCGACAGTGGACCACTCAGCGTAATGGTAATATCACCCTGTAGAACAAGCAAAGTATCCTTTTTGTTTGAGGGGGCTTCAGGGGAAATGCCATTTAGAAATGCTATTATAGCTCCCGCAACACGCTGTACTGCAAACAGCGGCGGAGTGCCGTAAAGAGCAGAGCGCTCACACAGCCGATTGAGACAGACTTACATTCAAATGAGGCAGAGTCAGGAGCACGGAATCAGACAGACATGATGAAATATTTCCACTTTTCAAACAAAAGAATGCGCCCGGACACGGAAAGAGTGGGCGGCGGAGCACGCCGAAGAGCGTCAGGCTGGTGGGGGAGTATTTTCTGGTGTAATCTGGGTGTCAGCAGGAGCAAGACCCGTGAAGGTAGGGGACAGGACATGGGCTGTGGCGAATTCCGCCTTTTGAACCGAAGATGACAGGCAGGTCCGGAGGCCAGCGATGACACATCTTTTAGTAATTGGATCCCAAGATGGACACAGTGACTTCTTGGTATTGTGGCATTTTCTGCAGCATCGAGGTCCGTAATGACCGGAGACTTATGGGGTTGGGGGGTGGGTTGGGGGGTGGTGGGTAGAGCACATGAGCAGTAAATTAACACCTGTTCATACAGGAAATACAGGGGATGTAATTATAGACAGACCCCTGCGGACGAGAAGCCATCAGTTGGCTCTCGGTTAGCTATGAGGTGTGGAAAGCCTTCCATATAGAGCTCCAGAAAGGGTTCTGGTATCGCTTGCGGGACTATATATACATACAACGGCGTGTAGGTATGTGTTCACTGCTCGTCTGCGCCAAACTAATGATGAACGTGGTCGTTATCATGACGACAAAGCACCAATAATGCTCAATTAATAAAGGCTTATGTGGTTTTTTTAACGTCAGCTCTTATAGTCCTAGTCCTAGACCCGTGCCCTGCACATGGTGTGTCCTTGCGTCGTCCCTGCCCACCCAACAAACCAGCTGGTTAATAAGCCCCTCTCGGTTTTGACGTGGGTTTTTTTGTTCCTGCAAGCAAAACTCTCCACGAAAAACGTCCAAAACTGCTGTACTGGAGCAACTCGTCCTGAGGGATCTCCAACCAGTTCCCATCTCCCTGTCTTCCAGCTCCAACCACACCTGAGCCAGGCTAGAAAGGTTGTGGAAGGTTGATTAACTTGGCTCAGGTGTGGAAGGTAGTGGAACAGAGAGGGTAAAAATGCGAACTGACGAACTGGGAGTCCCCCAGGAATGGGTTAAGACCCTCTGCAGAACCTTGGTGCCCCTCAAAGGGGGAGGCGAGACACAGGAGAAGCAGCAGCAGCAGCAGCAGCAGGCAGCTGATCAGTTTCATGTTTGGGCTCCTTTGAAAGCGGTTTGGTGGGATCAGATAGACGAGCGAATGGAGCGAATGCTCCCCCTCAAAGTTAGTCTGAAGAAAGCACAGCTGTGCCAGGCTTCAGAAGCTCGTGCGGCGAATCCTAATGAGCCTAGGCCGTAATTCGTCAAACGGCTCTGTCAGCCGGAAAACAAAAAGACGAGCGTGCTCCGCTGTACGCGACAAAATGCCACTTTGTCAGCCGTCGCGCGGGACGGCTCCCAGTCAAAGGTGAGGGGCTCGTTTTCATTGAGGGTAATTTGTTTAAAAATGGAATTTAGCCCCCAACGTTGAACCGGTTTCCCATCAAACGAGAAAATCCGAGACTGGCGTTCAGAAAGTGCTAAAAAGACATCAATGGGTGATTGTTCTGAATTTAGAGTAAGTCATGTTTCGACAAGACTTTATCTTGTTGGAATACAATTATTTCACACAATACAACCTAAACGCCAACCAAACTGTGTCATTCAAACACTAATAATTAGACATTGACTTGGCAGAACAACAAAGATATCTTTCTGAAGAGTTTATGTTCTATGAAAGAATGAAATTTGACTAATTGCACGCTTTTTTCCAGTTCGGCTTTGTTATAATTTTTATCGACTTCTACTGTGGTCTGACTTGCAATAGGAGGCTGAGGCCTCGTCTACACGTATCGGGATATTTTGGAACACATCATTTGTGCTTTGGCCTCCTTTCTTTTCGAAAAGGACAGATTAGGTCTTTGAAATTCCGTACAGACCCTGTATGGGAGCCCACACTTCAGTCTTTCACTTTTATAACTACATTACTGTCATAATTCGCAAACATAAGACCAGTTTCATAGGCCCTAAAATGGAACCCTGTGGGACTCTGAGAGACAAGATATGCTAAACTAAATGGTTGATGATTAATTTACAATAGCCTCTGCATTGGGATTAATAACAGAATAATAAACCTAGGGCTTATCCTGCTCTCCTTCCTATTTGTTGGACTGTCCAGGTAGGACTGTTTGAGCAGTGAGGTCAGGATGGTGGATGATTGACCACCACCCATCCCAAAAAACAAAGTACTGGATGGAGCTCCACCACCATCCATCATTCCAGAGAACACAGTTCTTCCACTGCTCCACAGCTTGATGCTGGGGGGCTTAATACCCCTCTACTAGCCCACGCCTGGCATTATCTGCTTCAGAGAGTCCTATTCTATTGGCAGTTCTTCGCTCAATGGGCGCAACTTAAAGAAGGGCTGTCCACAAACATTTGGACATACAGTGATGCTGCAATCCTGCATCCATAATTCTAGAAATTACGAGTCTGTCAATGTTTCGGGAACGGTACTGTCGTCATGGATACGTGGACAGCTCCACAGCAGCAAGTGAGAAAAGCATTTTTAGCTTTTATTTTCTGGCAGAATTTTGACCTTGAATCTGTGTGAGATCTGAATCACTGAGGTCTGCTGGTACATGCTGTAAGTAGGCATTCTTTTTAGGCATTATCGCCCCCTATTGGGCTGCTCATGTAAAGGCTTTAGAGTCCTTTTTGTGGATGAATTTTTTAAAAAATGCGATTCGGCCTGTATTTGACCTTGGGGTCAGCCGTGGATCTGATGGGAGTGCTGCCTTACTCTCAATGTTCTTTTCACATTTAGATGATAGTCCCACTCCCTCCCTCCCTCTCTCTCTCTCTATCTCTCTCTCTCTCTCCACGCACTCTCCAAAATGAAGTGAGAAAGGGTGCTAGCAGGGGCAGCGTTTTTTTTTCCACTTTTGTTCTCCATTAGAAGCAGCGGCAGCAGGAGGAGAGGATATCGGGGGAATTGCAGATACACAGGTAAGAGTATGCTCTTAAAAAATGGAAACCCTGAAGACCTGCACTCCAAATCTGGAAGTCTTCACCAGAGGTCTCATTAAAACTCCTCGCCACGAAGGAATCAACAATGCCTCAAAACCGAACATTAGGGGACGTCTCCTGCCCTAGATGTATTGCAGAAGCCAAACCCATGGGAACCCATTCTCTCACATGCGATATTCCTTACATGTTGTGAGCAACTGGGAAAGACTCTCTCTATACGGCCACAAAGGGACCTCCCGAGAGTTCTGCTGCAGTGTGTCGCATGTAGACAGACGTACACCGAGAACACGCCAGTGATTTTAGCTGCATATGAAAAAGCAGTGGGCGAGAAAGCAGAGGTTGTATATCACAGTGACCTACAGAGACAGGGGGTGTGTCTAATTTAAAGGGGCTGCATGCCACGGAGGCTGCATTTGCTTGGTCACTTATGTCATAAGTGCAGTCCCATTTCCAAGCAGCCTTGGATTTCAGCCAAGATACATGACCTTCATTTCAAACAACTGCAACTGCCGTATCTTTGGTGTCCTTCATTATCTTGTGGTCCACCCGCAGGGTCAGGAACGGCGGAGTGTTTGTTAAGAAAACAGACCCTGCTGGAGGAATGCAACCATCCTCTGATTGTAAATGGGTTTTAAAGCCCATGCGATAAGTGAGAATCTAGGAAAGCGGGACTTCTAGGAATCGTTCCTTGGTTCTTTATGCTGACAAACATCTAATTTACATAAACGACTCAAAGAAAAGAGTCTAATTGACAACACCCCCAAAGAACCAATTTCTGGGCCATTTGCAGTGTAAAATGCTGGGTAAACCCATGGAAAAAAATTTTTCAGTGTCAGTGCCTGCATACATTGTGGACAAAAGTATTTGGACATAATTTCTTCTGCAATTGAAGGGTATTCACATATTAAAGAGTTTATCCTGGAGCACACATCCCTACTGTCCAGAGAAGGCTTTCTACTAGACCAACAACACCATCAGTGAGGTCAGGATGTTGCAATTGATCACCACCCCACCACCACCTGGTCCTTCTCAACTCATCCCAAAAGTATTGGATGGAGCATCATCATCATTCCAGAGAAGGCTTTCTACTAGACCAACAACACCATCAGTGAGGTCAGGATGTTGGACAATTAAGCACCGCCCCACCACCACCTGGTCCTCCTCAACTCATCCCAAAAGTTTTGGATGGAGCACCATCCTCATTCCAGAGAACACAATTCTTCCACTGCTCCACTTTAAGCCTACGTCTGGCATTAGGCAGAAGGTGCCAGTATGTTTGAGGTTATCTGCTCTAGAGAGTCCTATTCTAATGGCAGTTACTCTCCACAGAGACTAAACAAGGTGTGTACATTTGCACATCACAAAGTGTCTGAATGCATTCATTAGAAGGAGTGTCCGCAAACATTCGGACATGTAGTGTACATCATTGGCTGTGAGTATTAGCTTAAGTCTAATCAGCCTTCTAAGGAAGCTCTAGATCAAGTGAAGGTTCTTAAAACCTTTAAAAGGTTCTTTACACTCTTCTACACATCTCTTACACAAACCGAGAAGAACCACTTTTGCTTCCACAAAGAACCCTGTTTGTAAAGGTGACATGTTACTGTGAAGAACCTTTTAAAGGTTTCAAGAACCTTCACTTGACGTGGAGCCTTCTTCAAACTCAAAGATCTCTTAAGGGGACAAGTGGCTCTTCTAGGGCGTCGCTTAAAGAACCTCTTGTAGTATTCATTTTTAACAGCGTGGAACAATGCAATGCAAACTAATGTAATCAAAGCCATTGTAGAGGCATTTTACCACCCCGTCACTATCGTGAGAACCGACCGAGTTGGACATGTAGGACGAAACACTCATGTAGAAGTGGATTCTCACATTCTGGAAGGTCCATTATCTCTTTCCATCCATAGAAGCCAACCATCTGCTCCAGTGTCTTCGTGCCAGGCTCGTCGTCAATGACATAATCTCCACAGGCAAGTGTATTGGGCTGTTTGCGGAAACAGCCGTGAAACTCTGTCACCCTAAGCAAGCAATCTGTACCGAGATTAGCGCACCAAGCCTGGAGAAAGCACGTATTTTCCAGTCTGTTGAGATGTTGTCCCATCACTGGGGAATGCGTGACCTCACTCACATTGTCCTCCACATGAGTGTGATGTTAGATCATCTGTTTTGCTGATGGATATCAAGTGGACAGGAAAGTCAGGAGGTGAAAATGAGATCTCTTGTTACACAGCAGTTTCATGGAGCTTTCTGGATGAAGGAGGCCCTCCCTTATCAGTGCATACCAAAGACAACAATAGCCATTACCCCACACCACTTCAGCTGTACTCTTAAAGGGCTATACTCATATATACAGATTTATCCCCAGAGGTCCACTTATAAGGTTTGCATGGGTTTATGTACCAAACAAAAATGTACAAATTTTAAACAAGCAGTTTTTAAAAATCAGTGAAAAGTTAAGTGAGTAGAAGATGACCTGCTCTCTCTTATTTAACATTTTCCTCCACAAGTTTACCCAGTTACCCAACCCAAACCTTGTTCCAACAATCAGCAGGGCAGCATGGGCTTCTCTCAGAAATAATAAAAAAAATAAAATAATTGATGCTCAAAAAAGGGAAAAAATACATATATAAATAAATAAATAAGTTAATTAATAATACAAATATATAATAATAATAATAAGAAAAATTACCGAAAAGCTGAAAAAGGGGTTATAAGAAGATAGCGAAGCATTTCCATGTAGATATGTGTCCTTAGTTCCTGGGTTCATAATCCAATTCATAAATGGGAGCTAACAGCAAAGGAGGAGGTAAAGTCGAGGCCTGGTCGACCAAGAAAATGTCCAGACAGCACTGCTTTTAGGATTCCTAAAAGAGCTAATCAAAATCCCTGTTTTCCCATTTGACTGCACAAGGCCTATAAGAAAACAGTCTGTATGTTTCCCCCCTCTGGTGAGAATGTGTAACTGCACTGAGCATGTAGCTAGCAAAAACCTACCAGACCACTCTACAGATACTGATAAAGATACTACTACAAAACTAACAACAAAAGAAAAACATTAAGAACTGCCACTTTAACAAGCCTGATGCCTTTTCTTTAAAACCCTAAACCCCTTAAAAAGCTTATAACCCACCATTGCACTGAAAGTGTTTTCACAAACTTCTGTTAGCAGAGAATAGCCCCACCAGTTTATAGAGAGTAATTCACCTTAGTCCGTAATGAGCCTTGGAGTGTTAAGAGGTTAAAAAAGAGCTGCTGTTTGGCTGCAATGCGCAAAGGTTTGTTTCATAATAAGAATACCTTTCTAAGTGTTAGTGGAGCGGATCAGTCATACGCTAGGATTGTGTTGCAGCCAGTGGCATGGGAAACATTTCTATAGTAAATCACTAGTCTGCACATTTTCTCCTCATTCTGATGTTCGATGCTAACATTACCTAAAGCTGCTGGCTTGAGTCTGCAAGAGTGTATGGACTGCACTGCTACGACTCGATTGGCTGATTAGACAAAGGTGAAAAAGGTGTGGACAAGGTGAGTGTAGATACAGTAGGTACTGCACATCCAAGCCTACAATCTTTGAGGAAGTTTCATTTAGAAGAAACCTACTTTTTAAAAGTTCTTATTTTAAGTGGGATTAGAGGGTCTAGTATGTCTAGTATCATTTTTTTTTTTTTTATGAAGCCCACACCTACAGTAGACCTCTGGTACCACGCATATGGAGCTCCTGAGTTTCTGAAACTTACCGACCTCATAAACTCGTAGCCTGTGATATCACAGAGAGCAGAGGCGCACCACGGGGCCGCTGGGTCCTGTAGATTAGGAGGCAGTCTTGTACACTCAGCTGGGGAGGGTTGATCTCCACCAGAGAGGAGCTGGGATGTTTGAGCTGCTCAAACATTTTCCTGCCATCTGTAATTGGCAGCTGTGAAGATTTGGAACGGAAGCCTCCTCGCCTTCCAAGTGTGCAGGAGGGAGATTTGATAAGGTGAATGATTTATCTGCCTTACTGAACTTGTAACTCGCATATGCGCTTAGACTGTTTTTGTTTTCCGCTCGGCGGCAGAAGGCCAGATGGATGACGTCTGCTCTGCCGCTCTACTCCTCCCTGACGTGATCGTGCAATAATTCCTGATTCACGCCAGCGCCACCAGCGAGGTCTCGCGTAGAGGCACAAATGGCGACAGTTATGAGGCAGAATGGCAAGCATTACTTTCCCAACAACAGCATTTGTGCCATTTTAGGAAATTCCACATGAATCCACATCCAGTTTTTCTTTTCATTTTTCAATTTCATTTAAAGCAACGCTATGAAGCATCAGTACCGAAAAACAGCAACTTTAAATGAGCTAACTTGTGACAACAGTGGCAGCTTAGCAAAACAGGGCATCAAACCCACAACCCTGTGATCAATAACCAACAACCCAGTACTAAAACCTCTAAACTTTCTTCTTAAAAACTGTTATCAGAATTCGTGGAACTAAACTAGCTAAAATGTGGGTATCAAACCCACAACCCTGTGATCAATAACCCACCCCTTTGCCAATAAAACACCACTTCCTCTTTGAAATTGGTACCAGAAATTTGGGAACTAACTTATCTAAAATTACGGGATCATGTGTCCAACAGTGGCAGCTTTGCCGAGCAGGGTATTGGGTCAAACAAGGGTATCAAACCCACCACCATGTGATTAATGACCAAGTACTCAAACCACTGAATTACCACTGCTTCTTTTAAAGTGTAAAGTAAACTTGCTTAGCAGACCATGGTATCAAACCCACAACCCTGTGATCAATAACCCACAACCCAGTGCTAAAACCTCTGAACTTATTCTTCAAAACTGTTGTCAGTATTCGGAGAACTAACCTAGCTAAACTAACGTACCTGAAGGCATGATTGCGAATGTGGGTCTCAAACCCACAACCCTGTGCTCAATAACCCAGCGCTTTAACCACAGAATCACCACTTCCTCTTTGAAGTCGGTGCCCAAATTTTGGGAACTGACTTAACTAAATGAACTCACGGGTGCTGAAGGGTCCAGGGAAGAAGGCTTTCCACAAGATGTTTTAGAGCATTACTGTGAGGGTTTGATTGCATTCAGCAACAGTACCATCAGTGAGATCAAGATGTTGGATGATTGATCACCACCCCACCTCTTCCCCAACTTTTCCATCCCAAAAGTATTGGATGGAGCTCCACCACCATCGTTCCAGAGAACACAGTTCTTCCACTGCTCCACAGCTCCTCAATGCTGGGGGGCTTTATACCCCTCTGCTAGCCCACGTCTGGCATTATTAGGCAGCATGGTGCCAATAGGGTCATGTTTATCTGCTCCAGAGAGTCCTATTCTGTTGTCAGTACAAACGTTTGGGCATATAGTAAATAGTATAGTATGAAGCAAGAAAAAGTTGGTACAGGAACTGACATTGGCTGTTTTTAGCTACCAGCACAGTTGATAGTTTTGATAGTTGGTGCAAAGAGTTGTAGGCTGATTAACGGCCTTCAGGAGCACATTTTATATAGCTTTCCTTACTCATGTCCTTTTTTTCTAGCAAAACATGAGGACACTTTCCGGTGCTCATATGAACCCATTTGAGGGAATATGCAAATAGCAGCTTCCAGATAATTGGCCTTTTCTAATGGATTCCGGGATCTATGTCGTTTCGGAATCTCTTGCAAAACAGGGCTTTGTCTTTGCATGCATTTCACATTTCACCAGCACTTTCTGGGCTTTTCAAAACTCGTTCCGGCCTGTTTTTGGGAAATGATGCCCAAATACCACCTTCCTCTCTGGACCGGTTCCTTTCCCATTCTTTCTTTCTTTCCCATGGTATCCTCTGTCATATGGATATCCTCCAGAGAGCACATTACTGTAATTTCAGAAATGAATTGTAAAATGTATGGAACAGCCTTGACTTGCAATTTTTTTCTCTTCTTTTTTTTGCCCCCCCTCAGCCCAGCAATCGATGGGAAGCGAATTATAGCGCAGCCAAGCGAGCGATTTTAATCTGGGACTAAGTATCCTACAGTGGATTAGTCTCAGACGCTTTCCTACCTCTAGCGGTCTTCATGAAATATGGATAAGGCAGAGGGAGCGAGAGAAGATTATGAAAAATAAAGGCGTTTTCTCTCCCCGAAAAACCTGCTCCAATAGGAGGGAATTGAAGGAGTTGGGAAGATAACGGACAGCTGGAGGTTTTCTCCTCTCCTCGGATTGCTCGGTGGCGGCAGCGGAGGCTCCTGGCCCTCAGTTTGAGCGCTGGATTAATTAGGAGACCCCCCGCGATGGTACCTTTCAACGCTGCCATGCAGCCTCCTGGAGACAGCCTGCTCGGTTTTTCTCTGAGAAATGTCACGCGGCCTGCTGTCGCTGGTGCCGGGAAAGGGATTTTAATGGGAGTGAAGAGGGGGGAGGAAGATATAGTGGATGTGAGAGAATCATTTGAATAAAGGAATATTATAAAGGTGACATTGATACAACATTGATTCGTTCTCGCTTTGTCCCTCCCGAGGAGCATGCACGGCTTCCTGCATAAGGCTTAAAATGCATCAATGGAGACATCTCGGCACAGCTCGGCTGAGATGCACATAAACACTATTCCTCTGTGGCTCAGAGAGGAACGTGTGGACTGTATGGAAAATGGCAGCGGAGGATAGGAAGCTTTTCAAGATGCACTCAGATCTGCAACTGACAGTTCCTTTGGCTAAAGCCCAGTGCTTCCCAAGCCTTGTCCTGGAGGACCCCCTGCTCCAACACACCTGATCCAGCTAAATGATTGAATGAAGCATTTACATTCACATTTACGGCATTTTACAGACTACTAAACACAAGTCAATATGGAGACCATAATACTCTTCTCCTAACCTGAGTACTCTCAGAAGAGGAGGGTCTTCAGTCTGGGTTTGAGGACAGCGAGTGTTGGACTCTGCTGTTCGGACACCCAGGGGGAGTTCATCCACCACTTCCGTGCAGGACAGAAAAAAGCCTGGACGCTCGTCTTCCGTGGATCGAGTCGGGTCGAGCTGAGCTGTACTTGAAGCTGGAAGGGCTCTTGGTGCAGATGGGCTTTTGACCAATGGCAAGTGCAGGGTTTGGGAGCCAGAACTTTAGGCACTACTGTCGAGTGTCCAACCTTGCAAGAGTAGCTTCAAAAGAAGGGGTTTGGTGGGTTTTTCACCTGTTGTCTTCTCAATTGAACTAGGTCTGCTCCATCATACAATGGTACCAGAGAATGATGGCTTATACATTCTCCAACACCTTAAGCCTCGTATCTTTTCAAAAATTGCCACTAAGGAAATGCCCCTGGACAGCTCAACACGCTTGCAGGAGAACACTAATGACCAACTCTGTTGAATGAGTTGTCAGACACCCATGTTGGTTAGCATTGTGGATGAATGATATGGAGAGAGGATTGGCCATTTTACCCAAGACATCCTGTAAGTAGTGAGGTAAGACCTTCCTGACCATCACTGAGCCTGGGGCTCCAAGTCATTTGCCCTCATATGACAGGTTGGACAGACATTGAGTATTTAGCCATGCAGTTTTCCTATTTATGAACTAATAGCTGTACCAGTATCCTGTTGGTAGATTAATAGCCGTGCTAGTCTCTCATTGGTAGATGTTTAGCTGTGCCAGTCTCTTATTGTTGGATATTTAGCCATGTGGTTTTCCTATTTATGAACAATTAGCTATACCAATATCTGATTGGTCCATTTTTGTAGCCATACCATTATTCTATTGGTAGATTTGTAGCTGTGCTAGTCTCTCATAGGTAGATTTTTAGCTGTGCCAGTATCCTATTGGTCAATTGTTTTAGCCATACCAGTATCCTATTGGTAGATTTGTAGCTGTGCTAGTCTCTTACTGGTAGATTTTTAGCTGTGCCAGTCTCTTATTGGTGGATATTTAGCCATGCAGTTTTCCTAATTATGAACTATTAGCTGTACCAGTATTCTATTGGTAGATTAGTGGTGCCAGTATCTTATTGGTCACTTGTTTTAGGCATACCAGTATCCTATTGGTAGATTTGTAGCTGTGCTAGTCTCTTATTGGTGGCTATTTACCCATGCAGTTTTCTTATTTATGAATTACTAGCTGTGCCAGTATTCTATTGGTAGATTAGTAGTCGTGCTAGTCTCTTATTGGTAGATTTTTAGCTGTACTAGTATCCTACTGGTCAATTGTTTTAGCCATACCAGTATCCTATTAGTAGGTTTCTAACCTTGACAGTTGCTCATTGGTGGCTTTTTTGCTGTGACTGTTTCTTACTGGTGGATTTCTAGCTATGTCAGTCTCTTACTGTTAGATTTTAGCTGTGCCATTCTCTTACTGAGGGGTTTTTAACTATGCAGTTCTCCTATTGGTGAATCTTATTCCAGTTAATCAATACCGAAAAAACACATTAGACCAGTCGCTGGTGGTGTTGCACACACACTTCCCTAACATTAGTACCCCCTAAGTCTCCCCCACCCCCGCCTTCTTTTAGAAGACAATTAATTAAAAGTGAAGAAAGGAATCAGCGAGGAACGCCGTCGTCCGCCCATGCCCTTTGGAGCGAACACAGTGATTACAATTAGCTGCGCTATTGTCTTTAGGAAAAATACAGCTGCAGAGATGTGGGATCGATGGGGGGACGCAAAAAAAAAGGTCTACGCGATGAGGAGGAAGATAATCACAGTAATCAGCCAGCCATTACACGGCTAATTCTGATTTTCAGAAAGGTCCTCGATATCCCTACTGCGGGCCTCTTGCATATTAACATGTTTTGCTTGGGATTCGCGAGGCAGGTAATTTTATTTTAATGCTTCGCCAAGGAAAAACACAACAGCGTAAACAAGCGTGCTGGGCGGCCTGACACGGGCCAAGCCGATTATAAAAGCACTCCCTGCGATGCTCTCGCGCCAGTACATTCTCCGGACACGTGACGGAGTGGAAAAGGAGGCAAGGCGGCCTATTCTATCTGTGGGGCTGATCTAGTGGTGGAAAACGGCCACAGCTGGAGCAATGAATACTAATAAGGAGCGCCAACCTGTATATCAGAGCATCCCATCACAGCATGGGTCAAATAATGTTGTCCCGATGATAAAGCACACACTGGAAGTAGCCCTCGTATCTCTCCTCTACTGAGTAATGGTTGAGCACTGGGCTCGCATTCATAAGCACCCGGCTTATATTTGGAAAAGAGGAAAAGCTCCTCGCTCATTCTCTGCCGGTGCATCTGTTTAATTGTTTGCCGTAGCCACTTGCAAATGTTTTCCGATCGAGCCAATTTCCACGTACACCAGTCCTGTATCCTGTACCAAATTACCGCAGTACTGAAACCAATCCAAGTGGCAGAGCCTCTGCAGTCGTTGTAATAGGGTTATTCATTCTTACCCTCAGCAACGGAAGGAAAAAAATATCTGTAATTAACGTCGGCAGAAATTATAGATGTTGATCTGATGTTTGTTAGCATGAACAATTAGTCACTTGAACAGCTTAGCATTTAGACGAGAAAAAAAAGAAAGTTCCTCAAATGAGCCTTGCGTCATTAGGTAAATTCATTACTGCGTAAACTCTAGACTCTAGACTCTGGAGATGTTAGCAGACGCAGTCACTCAAGTCTGTTGTAGTGGTGCTCATTTAAGAGAGCAGAAGATCAGGCCTCTAATGGGGCCTAACATTCCCAACCCCAAACCCAGCCTCCTGCACTGGGAATCTCTACGACTGTCCTACACTGTCCAGTGCCTCCTGAATCCAAACTGGCTAGTACAGTGGCTCAGAATCCCCTTGCTCAGAACTTTCCTGTGAATAGAATATGTGGGTAGAAGATGAACTGATCTCCAGGCCTGAAGTTGAAGATGTATCCTTCTGTTCTACATTGTCTTTGTTTCGGATACTTTTAGATTGAAAAAGGTTGAAGGAGCACTCCAAGTTTAGGCAGGGCTGAAGAGTCTGGGGGTCCCTGCGGACTGGTTTGAGAAACACTGGGCTAAAGAAGTGCAAGTGGAACTGGTACTAGTCTTATTATTTTCCTAGATCAGATCTTAAATCTCTACTGGCCCCACGAATCCTTTCAAAAGTTTCTAAACTTCTCATTTCTCACTTCTCAACATTTACTTCACCTTGAGTTCAGACCAGTTCATATTTGTAGTAATGCAGTGTTTCTATTTATGAACAATTAGCTGTACCAGTATCCTATTGGTAGATTTTTTAGCCATACCAGTCCACTATTGGTAGGTGTTTAGATGCAGTGCAAGTCTATTATAGGTAGGTTTTTAGCCATGTAGTTGTCTTGTTTCTAAACTATTACCAGAGTTCAGATCTCCCTGTAGCTTGCTCACTGTGTCCATCGTCTGCAAATAAGAGCCATTAAGAGCCTCCATGAGATCCGATTTGACTTACTTACTTTGACCTACATAAAAGCAACCAACGCATACACCAGTTCAAAAGTATCCTACTCTGGGAAATTGTGAGCCGTTTGTAGGGTTTTACAATGCCGTGAAACTAGATGGTTCTTACATTCCTAACCATTAAATCCACCGTGATCTAAAGAACATCTAAACAAGCTTGATGGATCTGGATTCTGAAATGAAACAAGAGGACGGACTCAGAGAATCCCATTTGCTTAGGAGTTTGGGCCAGCTTTCCTGGGATCTGAGTGTGAAGCCCCCCCTTGGAGTTGTGACTGATGGAAGCAAGGGTTCCACTGCTCCACAGCTCAATGCTGGGGGGCTTTATATACCTCTAGCCTACATCTGACAATATTCTATTGGCAGTACTTCTTCTCTACAGGGTCTAGACAAGCTGTGGGTGTCAGTGGCCGCAATGGGTGCAACTTAAAGTAGCTGAATGCATTAATTAGGAGGGGTGTCCACAAACTTTTGGGATGTATAGTGTGTGTTCATTTAGAAGCATGTGATTAAGCAACCTTTTAAATACTAGAAAGGAATGTGGACTCAGTTTATACAGTACAGACAGTAAACAGTACATCAGCTCTCAGCAGCTAAAAGCAGTTTATTAGCGCAGTCTTGGAGAAATATGAAAGCCAAGATTATGGTCAGCAATTAAATGAGCTAATAGAGAACAATGACAATAAATTGCCTCATAATGTTAGTTTTAAAACCCCAGTCTGGAATCGCTGCGAGTGCCTGTGCAGTTTTGGAGCGACATCAACCAAGGTTTTTCAACAACGGGCCGGCTAGGGAATTCTCAGATGGACAAAATTTACTTTAATGGAAAGTTTGTTGTTTTTTCTCAGAGCGTTATATTTTTCCTTTTCCTCCTTTTGTGCGAAATGTCTGCCTCTTAAGTCAGATATGGTGTAAAATGAGGCTTTTATGGGCAAAGAAATTGCTGTTTTTGAGGCCATAATGCAGCGCTAATGCAGCACTAATGCAGCAATGCAGTGCATTGATCTGGAGGTAAAACCTGCACCCGAAAAGTACATACATGTAATCATATTACCCGCCTGGGCAGGCTCTACCGCTCTGGGCTGGGCTGAAGGTTGTGGGTGCTAAAGCGTTTCTACATGTCAGCGCCTTCCACATCCACAAAAAATCCAAGGTTTCCTGGTATGGACTGATGGTTCTAGATAAAGCTTTGATTGGTAAGGAGCTTTAACATTGTGGGGAGGTTCTTCACACTTTAACAAGGTTCTTTCCAAGGCCCCGGGTGGTCCAGGGGACTAAGCCACTGTCACTGTGATCAGAGGCTTGTTGGATCCCGATCGCATTGCTGGTCTTCGGCAGCCGGGGGTCTCGAGAGAGCACAATTGGCCTTGTGGGTAGGTGTCCTTTTCTCAGATCAGTTAGGGACAAAAGTATTGGGACACCTGCTCACTCATTGTTTCTTCTAAAAGGTATTAACGGTATTAAAAAGAGCTGATCCTGCTTTTGTTGGAGTAACTGTCTCTCTCTATATATATATTTATTTATTTATTTATTTTATGTATTGAAATGTCACTTTAAGCAGCCCTGCTCCCACTGAGGGATCCCTGATGTAGACTTTTTTCCTAGAAATCTGGAAATCTGAATGGGGGCTTTTAAGTATTAAAGTCAGTCTAGGGGTTTTTTCATCTGGTTAAATCTGACCCTGGTTCAGTGTCACTTTTTTCACACCTTTGGGCAAAAACGGACCAAAACAACCTAAATGAGACCCTAGAGAAGAGGTGGTCTCAGTCTGGTCCCAAGCAAACTCTGGAGTGGTTCGTTTGTGGTGAGGGTGTGATCGGACCTTGATCTGACCTGATCAGGTTGGATTTGGATTGGAGGGACCTGGAGCTACAGGTGTGAGGCCGCTCTGAGGATGGTGGCAGTCCTGGCTGCAGTGAGGCGGGTCTTAGTCTGTTGGAGGAGTAAACTGAGGGGGGATGAAAGGACACAGTGCTGAAGCCCCCAGGAGCAGATCTGGAGCGGAGAAAGGGGTCAGCCGGTATCTTCTGCTGCATGAAAATTCATCACAGTCCGTTTGTCGTTTGTGGGCATTAAAAAAGATCGGCCTTGATGAAAATGTACACAGCGCTGCCTCTCCCGCTCCCCAACTGCGACCGCCAGTCCCTCGACCTTAATTAGCTCCCTCACCCACTCCCATCAACCCATTAATACGACTTTAAAGCACATCCGTCTCTTACTCCACCATCCCCCTCCTCCTGCAGAGAGAGAGAGAGAGAGAGAGTGAGAGAGAGAGAGCAGAGAGGGAGAGAGCAGAGAGAGAGAGAGAGAGAGAGAGCGAGAGAGAGAGAGAGAGAGAGAGAGAGAGAGCAGAGAGAGCAGAGAGGGAGAGAGCAGAGAGAGAGAGAGAGCAGAAAGAGCAGAGAGGGAGAGAGAGCAGAGAGAGAGAGAGAGCAGAGAGAGCAGAGAGGGAGAGAGCAGAGAGAGAGAGAGAGCAGAAAGAGCAAGATTGAGAGAGAGAGAGAGAGAGAGAGAGAGAGAGGTAGAAAGCAAGTGAGATAGCTTGAAGCTAGAAAGAGAGAGAGAAGAAAGAGTGTGTGAGAGAACGAGAGAGAGAGAGAGGGGGGTGATGTGGCTCTGATGACCAGAGGAGAGAACCTGATGACCGCTGATGGACTCGTTGCTCTTTGTCACTCTGCAAATTGCTCTACAATTAAGTCACCAAATCGGCCCCCCTTACCCCTCCACCACACACACACACTCCCTCTCTCTCTCTTTCCGCTGCTTTTTAATGGCATTAGGATTCTTTTGAACACTCTGAAGCCTCATCAAGGATAAATGTTAATTAGATTTGTTTGTAAACTGACTCCCGTCTACAGTTCAGTATTAATGAGGATTAAACCCCCCACCTCACTCCCCACACTCCCGTGCCCAACACCCTCACCTCACTCCCCACACTCCCATCCCCAACACCCTCACCTCACTCCCCACACTCCCGTGCCCAACACCCTCACCTCACTCCCCACACTCCCAACCCCCAACTCCCCCTTATCTCACTCCCCACACTCCCAACCCCCAACACCCTCACCTCACTCCCCACACTCCCGTCCCCAACACCCCCACCTCACTCCCCACACTCCCGTGCCCAACACCCTCACCTCACTCCCCACACTCCCGTCCCCAACACCCTCACCTCACTCCCCACACTCCCGTCCCCAACACCCGCTTATCTCACTCCCCACACTCCTGCGAAAGAGAGAGAGAGAGGGAGAGAGAGAGACAGAGAGAGAGAGAGAGAGAGAGAGATAGAGAGACAGAGACAGAGAGAGAGAGAGACAGAGAGAGAGAGAGGGAGAGAGGGGGACTTTCCCAGGCTGGCTTTCCCAGGCTGGCTGTTCAGTTTCAGGACCACGGACAGTGCTCAACACTGGCTGCAGAATCATCTCCTGCAGGACACATTTTTAAAGCATGCACTATATGTACAAAGGTTGCACCTATTGCTGACACAGATGTGCAAATGCACACACACAGCTTGTCTAGTCCCTGTAGATAAAGAAGTACTGCCAATAGAATAGTAATGTCAGGAGTGGGCTAGAGGGGTATAAAGCCCCCCAGCATTGAGCTGTTGAGCAGTGGAAGAACTGCGTTCTCTGGAATGATGGTGCTGGAGCTCCATCCAGTACTTTTTGGGGATGAGTTGGGGAGTTGGGGATCAATCATCCAACATCCCGACCTCACTAACGCTTTTATCAGCAAATGCAATCAAATTCTCACAGCAATGCTCTCCTCAAAATCTAGTAGAAAGGCTTCATCCTTGGACAGTAGAGACAGTCACTCCAACATCAGCTCTTCAGCTCTTTCTAACACCCTTGATTTCAGAAGAAACACTGAATGAGCAGGTGTCCCAATACTTTTGTCCATATAGTGTACTTCTCATTCAGCCCCATATTCTAGGCTAGTAATAGTTGCATTTAGCCCTGACAGGCTTTGTCTAGTGGGTAGTGTTTATGTAAATTGTGGGGGTGTAAGTATACCGAGTCAAGACTGTGATGTAACAGTTTTGAGGTTTTGGAACTGGCCTGTTTTCCAGCTCTGTTTTGGTTCTTCTAGAAGTTCTTTTGAAGGCAGTGTTTGAGGTTCACGCTTTGTCACCTCCATGTTCAGAACTCTCATTACTCAACTATTTTAGGATAAACACAGTCCTACATTTTAGGACACCTTTAAAGAAAAATCAGGTGCGTTAGACAGCACTTGACAGTGAGTCATGCGCCAGATGGGCTTGTAGATTCATACGACATGAAAGTGAACACTGAAGTACGGATGCTGGACCACTTTAGTCAGTTTTGTTTGCATCTGTACAAAAACAAAAGGCCACGAAAAGAGAAAACAGTCAGCTCTCCATAGAAACGGCTCCCCGAGAACCCCCCGAACTTTCCATCGTCCTCAAGCTTTGACAGCCTATGCTTGAGTAACTGTTTGCAGGGTGCTGTCGGAGGCTGAGGGGTGACCGGCAGCCCGTGCTTTACTGATTACATGCCTAACGGATTCCGCTTCCTCTGGCCAGATGTTCCCACAGCCCTTCACAGTCCTCATCTGCTTTACCAGATTGCACAAATTAATTGAAAATAACATTAAAAAAAAAATATGACATTTATGTTCCCAGACTGACTCGATGGAGAATGAGAACGAGAAAGAGAGAGAGAGAGAGAGAGAGAGAGAGAGGAGTTTCTCATGGTCTGGTTGCCAGATGACAGGGGTTTGACAGCTGTCCAATCAGAAAGTAAAGCCTGCTGTGTAACCGAGAACCTCTTGTACCAATCCGGCTGTAATGAATTACTGTTACCGCCCGAATCAGACAGAGAGGTTAATAAAACTGCTGTTTTGTGAACAAGTGCGCAAGTGAATGTACCACCAGACAACAGATTCAAATCAAGGACCTTTAAATAAAACCAGCGAACAGGATGAGGAAGAGGGCAGGACTGAACGTGACATTCCTTTGTTTGAATTTGTCTTCATCTCGGGATCTATCACACTGAGTAATGGGACTCAATCAAACATTAAATGAGCTCATGTTTCTGGTGTAGTTCTGAGGAAAAGCATGGGTCTTGTCCATAGAGTTTCAATGCTTTAATGGCCACACCCATCAAAATATAGGTCCCCAAACTGTTCTTGGTTTGGATGTGAAGAAGAATTCCATAAAAGCATGAGGAAGAAACCCAAAGAGGACCTGCTGAGAGGAACGAGACTGAAGAAGAGAACTCCCTAAGACCTATGAACTCCTGAGGACTAAGTGCTGAGAGACCTAAAGCTCCTTTAGACCACGAGGAAAAACTACTGAGAGAAACCAAGGCCCAAAAGGGGAACTACTGACAACTACAAAGAAATCCAGCCTTAAAAGAAGAACATGCTAAGACCATGAAGATGAAGATGAAAGAAGAACCTCCTAAGATCATGAGAAACAACTAACAAGAGGAACCCAAGTGCTGATAGAAATCAACACTCAAAAGGAAAGCTCCTTTAGACCATGAGGAAAAACTACTGAGAGGAACCAAGGAACTAAATAGGGAACTCCATAAGAACTGCTGAGAACTACAAAGAATTACAGCCTTAAAAGAAGAACCTGCTAAAACCATGAAGATGAAGAAGACTAGACCCTAAGACTATGAGGAACAACTAACGAGAGGAACCCAAGTGCAAAAGGAGAGTCTGAGACCATGAGGAAAAACTACTGAGGGAAGCCGAGACTCCACAGTAGAACTCTGAGACGATGACCAAAAACTACAGAGGGAAACCAAGACTCTGAAGAACTGCCTAAGAGCATGAGGAAGAACTACTGAGAAGAACAATGGCTCAACAGGAGAATTCCAAAGACTTTGTGAACAAACTACTGAGAGGAACCAAGGCCCAAAAGGGGAACTACTGACAACTACAAAGAAATCCAGCCTTAAAAGAAGAACATGCTAAAACCATGAAGATGAAAGAAGAACCTCCTAAGATCATGAGAAACAACTAACCAGAGGAACCAAAAGGAGAACAAAAGGAGCAAAAGGAGAACTCCCAAAGACTCTAAGGACTAACTGATGATAGAAACCAACACTTAAAAGGAAAACTCCTTTAGACCATGAGGAAAACCTACTGAGAGCAACCAAGGAACCAAATGGGGAACTCCATAAGAACTACTGAGGACTACAAAGAAATCCAGCCTTAAAGAAGAAGAAGAACCTGCTAAAACCATAAAGATGAAGTACCAGTACTCGAAAGGAGAACCCCCTAAGTTCCCCATGAGGAACAACTAACGAGAGGAACCCAAGCACAAAAGGAGAGTCTGAGACTATGAGGAAGAACTACTGAGGGAAACCAAGACTCTAAAGAACTGCCTAAGAGCATGAGGAAGAACTACTGAGAAGAACAAAGGCTCAACAGGAGAATTCCAAAGACTGTGTGGACAAACTACTGAGAGGAACCAACACTCAAAAGTAGAACTCGAGGACTGACTGCTGAGAGACGCTAACACTGAAATGAAAAGCTCCTTTAGAACATGAGGAAAAACCACTGAGAGGAACATAGACCCAAAAACTGATTTTTTCATGAAAGATCTTCGCTAACACTTTCTTGAAGGGCAGAGTTCATAAGCCTACATGACACCTACATATGCTAAACCTACCTAAACCTTAATGAAGGCTTAGTTGTTATTAAAGCTGCTTTGGTCAATTTCATGCCACATGGCTAAGCTTGTTGACCAGCAGAAGTCCAGGCTGTTATGTATCAGAGGATTTTCAATTCTAGGTCTCCTGAAATTCTCATATTTCTGTAAGTTAGACTACACCACCAGTGGGTCTATCCACACATGAGGCCTTCTGAGCAGAATAAAGAAGAGAAGGTTTGTATTTTAGGGAAGGAAAGTTTTAGTATGAGAGCGAGCGTCATGTAGAAGAACACAATACATCCTTTTAAACATCCTGGGCCTACAAACATGAATCAGGCTCTAAGGAGGTCTAAGGAAAGGTCCGCCTTCACACAGCATGTTGGGTGGTTTTTAATATGCTGCTGTTGATTCTCTCATCAGAAAGATCTGCACACATCCGAGCAGGAACGCTCTGGCGCTGCACGCTCCATTGTCTCCATTGTTCTCAAAAACATCCAATGAAAAGACGCGGAAAACCAAACTGCCGAACTTCACCATGAAGCAGCAGTGTGTCGAGCAGCCTTGCTCACTTTCACCCTGGTGTTTCTGAAGCTCATTGGCAGCACGCGTCTTCACATCAGGACATGACCCATATTAGCAGCACTAATCCTCGAGCAATTAAGAATGGATCATTGAAATCACTGAAAATCTCTCTCTCGCTCTCTCTCTCTCTGGCTCGCTCTACCTCCCTGTCACAAATAAAATAATACAACTGGCTGGACCTCAGCGTGAGGAATTGAATGCTCGGCATAAATAAAGTGAGTGAAAGCCAAAATGACGGAGGCGCCGTATTTCTCGGACGAGTGCCGGGAAGGGAAGGGAAGAGAGAGTCGTGATTCACGGCTGAGAGGAGTCGTGCAGACGCCGAATGTTGGGCCCACTCATCCCTCCCTGACTGTGTGCGTTCTCAAGAATCATCAGATCTCCGACTAACAAACCACTTTTTTTCAATTCAGCTCCATTCAGTTTCATTTACTTCAGTTCAGTGTGTTTAACCTTTAGAATTACTGGAGATCACCAGTGATAAAAGCATACTATCGCTATATGTGATTTATTTCTGCCCTTTAGCACATCTGCAGGTAGAAGAGGGGGATATTTTTATTATGATTTCAATTTGATTAGAAGTTATTGTAGCACAAACACACCCTAAGAACACGAGGGAACCACTGAGAGGAACCAACTACTGAGAGGATCTCAGTAGGAGAGGCTCAAAAGGAGAAGCTAAAAGCATGAGGACTGCATATTGAGAGATAGTCATAATCAAAAGATGGAACTCCCGAAAAGCATGAGGAAGAAACACCAAGAGGAACCAAGATTCAAGAACCTAAGATCATGACAAAGAATGTAGAAGAAGAACTCACTAAAATCATGAAGAAGAATCAAGAGGGGTAACAACTTAAAAGTATGAGGAACAACCAAAACCAAGAATTTCAGAAGAGCATAAGGAACAACCTTTGAGCAGAATCAATACTCAAAAGGAGAAACTGTCTAGGAGAACGAGAACGAGAAAAAACTGCTGGAGAATTCTGTAAGAGCTTGAAAAAGAACCAATGAGAGGATCCAAGACTCAAAAGAAAAGGAAGAGCCAGCAAGAGGAACCAAGACTCAAAATCCTAAAATCATGACGAAGAGCTACTGAGAGGAACCAAGATATAAAAGCATGAAAAAGAACCATGAGGAATAACTGCTTAACAGAAACAAAAAGCAACAGGAGAAACATTCGGGTTATGAGGAATATCCAAGAATTCCTAGAATTCCATAAAAGCATGAAAAACAACCACTGAGGAAGAACTACTAAGAGGATCAAAGAGAAACAAAGAGCGCAAGGAAGAACTGCTGGGAGCAGCCAAGACTAAAATGGAGAAGCTCTCTAAGATCATGACAAAGCTCTGCTAAGAGGATCCAAGACTTCTGGAAGAATTCAATGAAAGCATGCTGAAGAAACCTTGATTGGAACCAAATAAACCCTGAGTGGAACTTCAAGACTCTGAAGAACTCACTCACAGATTGAGCTTCTGAAACCAAAACCAAGAAGGGTGAAACATCTTAATGAGGAATGTTCACCAAGAATATGGAACCAAGCCTTTGAAGAAGTACTTAAAAATATGAGAAAGAACCACTGTGAGGAACCAAGAGTGGAAAGGGGAGCCAGGAAGACCACAAAGACCCTAGCCTGAGAGTGAAAATTAGAATAAGAAAAGGACTCAGCTTAATTAGAGATCTCTGAGATGGCTGCGATTGAGCAGAATTTGCGTGTGAGATGAATGGACGATGATCTAAATGCCTACACTCCTACAGTCCCCCCTCTCTTGCCTCCCTGTTTTCCGCGCTGTCGTTCTGATGCCACTCTCCTTGAACTTGTGAAGTCGTGACATGCCCCCCGAATGCCACAGTGCGCCATCGGGGGAAAAGGAAAGTGGGGCAGGAAGCGTCACTTAGCACCAACGGCCTTCCCAGAAGCCAGGGGCAGGCGGGGATCTTCTCTCTCTGCTCTTTCACTAAGGCCCAACCTCAGGATGAACCCGGCCGGCGCCTGTCTGATTGGAGACCCAGCAAAACGTGCAAATCACACAATCAGCCAGAGAAGTAGGGGCGGAAACAAGATGGCGCTGGGTGTCGGCTGGCTAATTTTGTTTACCTCGGAAGTCGGCGTGTGCCGTGCTGGGATGATTACGGGGTTATGATTGTTGTTATCCAGCGAGTCATTGTGCTTCACCCTGCTGTCAGTTTCAATTATTGCTGCCTGTGGCACCAAATCCGCACCCAAGCTGTGGAGCCCCCACCCCCCACCACTACCACCACCACCTCCCCGACAGCCTTATTGTAGTTAAAAGGAAATCCATACACATCAAGCTCCTTTTGTGTCTCCACTCTCTTAGCACAGCCAAGAGAGGCCGCTATTGTCCCCTCGCCAGTGGGTCACGAGGGGTCTTTCTCTTAAATTGTTGCTGCTTTTGCTTTCGGATGAAACTCCTTCCGTCGGGCCTTTGTATTGTAAAGCCAACAGATTGGAGTAGAGAAATTTGAGAAATTCGAGTGACCTATTCAGTGGACACCCCTGCTTCCAGTGGAGCGGACTCGTTCTGAGGTGTTTGTGAATTTGTCTGCAGGCTATCAGTTATCATTCTGCTCTACTGCTACATCTACTTCATGCTTCCACTCATTTTATGAGCTCCACCTGTCTTCAAGGTCCACTATAGGTGTTCAATTACAGACTGAAGCCCAACTGTTGTCATCTGTCAACCGCCCTCGCTGCCATTCATCTCTGGCCACGTTCTGACCACAACACTGCTGTGGACCAGGTGCCATTAATTTTATCTTGACACCAGGAGAAACTTCCTGGACATCTGATACTTGGCGAATATATATTCAGATCGCGTTGGGACGAGTATATCAGGAATAGCAGTGTTAGGTCCTGCTAGGTCTGGAGGTGGTTCACCACCCACCCAGAGAAAATATCCAGTCTGCTGGACCCTTGACACAGAAGAATTCCAATTGACCAATTGCTCAATGTTGAGGGTCCCTTTTCTGTGTGCATTCTAGCAAAATAGTTGGACCTACGTTCAGCCATGTATTGCTTTCGTATTTGCCTCAAGCAGTGAAGAACAGCGCTATCTGGAGTCACCATGCAGGAACACCTGCAAACAAGAAGCCGTTCTTGCAGGAGAAGGTATTTAGCCATGCAGGCAATCCTGCAGGTGATACATCCACACCAAAATCTGCTTAAAGCAAACCTCAGACCACCAATTTCAAGAGATAACCAGAGATCGGAGCTCTGGAGCACTCCAGAGGGTTCAAAAGTGTGTACATTTTCTCCACCCCTTTTATTCATCCGGTTTGATGCTTGTTTAACTAAACTCTTACAAATGAAGGTGCTTCAAATGGTTGAAGTCACAGAAGAACCATGTTTGGTCTCTGCAAAGAACCATGTTTGAAGAACGTTTTTAACGTCTCAAGAATCAAAACAAAATAGGTAAATAGGTGTCTATAACAGCATCTGAGCATTTCTCATTTTTCTATCATTTAAAAATCTAACAAAACATCAATAGCTAATACATGTTATAGATATTTGCCCATATCTACACAACCCATATGTCCAAATGTTGGGAAGTTGTGTGGTGATCAATCATTCAACATCCTGACCTTACTGACGCTCTTGTCTCTAAATGCAATCAAACACTCACCACAATGCAGAATCTACAAAATCTACTAGAAAGCCTTCATCTTCTTCCCTGGACAGAAGAGACAGTTACTCAAAAAAAGCAGGACAAACTCTTCTTAATACCCTTGATTCTGGAAGAAACAATGAATGAGCAGGCGTCCCAATACTTTTGTCAATACAGTGTACAGTTTACTGTCATTTTAAGGCTAAGCTTTAAGGTGTGCGCTCGCACCTTCAGCTGTGCAGTAACAGTTGGGCTCCGGTGTGTAACCATACCCCTGCGAGGACCCATAATAGAAAAGTGTCCAGTGGTATGTGGGTATGTGTCAGTGCCCACTTGCTGCCGGAGGCGGGGGGTGTTGGACTCTCTGTTGTGTGTTATGTTGCATGGCTGTAAGCTGCTCATGTTTCTTCTCAAATAATGACTCACTTATACAATGCACGGATGCAAATGGCTCGGGCCGTGATGAGATTATTCTCGGTGAGACTGATTATCAAGCCGATATGGCTGGATGCGCGGGCCGCTTATATAAATGGTGGCGATCGATAACGTCATATTGATTGAACATTTCTGTATATGCAGATGACGGGGCTTTTTGACTCATGAGGAGGCTGTCTGGTCGCTATGAATATTGGTGCGAATTAATTAAGCGCAGCCGAGCAGCCAACAGTCCACTCTCACTCGATACAGAGAGCTGGCTAGCTTCTCTCCTTTCCCTTTCTCCTCCCAGCCTGGATGACGGATTCATACAAATAATCACTTCACTCAAACAGACACGTATGGATTTTTCCCAGGACCCAGTGGGATCATGCATCAACAAAATTTAAGCGTTTCAAGGTCCGGCACCCGGTAGCTCTGTGTTTTTTCCCTCCGCTATGTAAACAGGATAGAAATGGATGCTATTAAAAAAAGAAGGTGAGTGAAAAAAAAAGAGAAGGCTGACATCTGGTGAGGGCGCCACTAGGCTAAGTCTCTATGAATATATTTCCACATATGGACGTCTGATCTTCAGGTAATCTAAGCAAACTCACACAACTGAAGAAATGTCTTTAAACATCGTTTATAAAAAATGGAATTAACAGAAATGTGATTTTTCTGCGAGGAAAAAATTTGACCCCCCCCCATATACACACACACACATATTTATTACTACTTAATTATGTAGAATTCAAACCAGGTGCAGAACATCAGCTGCAGATGTTCAGAACATAGTAAGAGAGGATTCTTATTCAAACCTCAGACATTTAGTAGCTCCCCCAAGCACTAGCAATGCTTCCACCGCCTCTTTTCGAATATCGCCAGGCATTCCACGCGCTCTGAGGAAACGTCCAGGTCCCCAACATCACATAAGTTAGAGGGGCAATTGTGCTCTCTCAGGCTCCGGCTGCTGATAGCAAAGTAGCAAAGCACCATGATTGGGGATTCAAACTCGAGACCCCCAGGCCATAACGGTAAACGTAAAGTCTTTGGATTATAGGCCCTGTCCTTGGTCTTGTATCATCTGGACACTCGCAGATCCTGCTGTATGAGAAGGCAGGGGTGGAGACAAGACCAAGAGGAAAATATGAAACATCAGCATCTGAAAGCAGCGAAATTATAGGCGTGTAAGTAAAGGTGGAAGCTGGTGATTGGTGCAGGTAAAGGTGACGTATCATTAGAATCTTCAAGTAGAACTTTGGTTGGCTCTTGATTGTTGAAGAGAGTGGTGAAGATCACCATCATGGCCAGATCCAAAGAGCTCTTTGAGGCCTTCAGAGAAGGTTGTAGGTGCAGATGAGTCTGGGAAGGGGTTTAAAATTATCTCAGGACTGTTAGAAATCAGACGTCCCACTGCCTCCTAAATCAATTACAAGTGGGACAACTGACCTACATGGCCAGATCAGACGGTCCTAGCAAGTTCAGGCCAAAAGCAGACCACAAGGGTACATGGGTAAAGAAGTCTCCAACTTCAGAGAAGGTTGTAGGTGCAGATGAGTCTGGGAAGGGGTTTAAAATGATCTCTGGACTGTTCGAAATCAGACGTTCCACTGCCTGCTAAATCAATTACAAGTGGGACAACTGACCAGCATGGCCAGATCAGACGGTCCTAGCAAGTTCAGGCCAAAAGCAGACCACAAGATGTGCAAAGAAGTCTCCAACAGGACCTTCAGAACACTGATGATGTCAAAGAAAGAGACCCAACAGGTCTGAACCCTTGCTGTGAACAAATCCATTAGGGCAAGGCTTGAGATTCATCCTCCTTAGTAAGTTGTGTAGGGAAAGTAAGACAAGCAGAAATTAATGGCTGTATTATAGCCCACGTTCATTTCCTCCTGTTCGGCCTAAATACCAACCTTATTTTCCCTCCCTGTTAGGGCCAATCAAGCATCCAGTTAAGTGACCATTGGTGTACCGTCAATATGCTACAGCTGTACGGCTGACAGCCCATTCCTGCGCAAACTAAGGCGAGGGGAGGGTTTGCGGGGCTGACGTCGATCAACCTGACACACAGCTTCCCGAAGCAAGAACATTCAACTGTTCCTCGTTTTAGTATTAAATTTCCAGCGCAGGGTTTTGTCTAACCAGGCCCTATCCTCATCGTTTTCGCCGCCGCCTGTCTTGACAATGTGTCATTAAGGGCGCAGCAGCATCCGCGGAGATGGCTGACAGGAAGGGGAGGACTGAAGGAGCAGTGTCAGTCTTAATGTGCTGCAAATATGCGATTCAGCCACATCTACCTGCTCATTATGTAAGCAGGCCCTGCGTGCAACATTCCTGCAACACGCCTGCACGGTTTCCTCGCGATTGCATGTTGTCTCTGGAAGCACCGAGGCGCTTAAAAAAATCAGACGGATGGGGATGGTGTCACGGACGTGGGTGGCAAAATTTGGGTAGCATGAAGCTTCTTTGAAGACGTCTTCTGGCAACCGGCCCCCGATAGGAACAATAATGAGGTGATTATTGCAGACAGATAGATGGACAGGTAAAGGTTATAAAGGGGCGAATGGGACTGAAGGCACGATCTACGAGTCTGTGATCGCACGATAAAGGCCTGAGGGCTACAAGTGCTTCGCTAGGAAAAACAGCGAGCCTCTAATTGCAAACATCAATAAACACAGGCAAATAATTAGCTGAGCAAACGCTGGCCTGATGAAGACACTTTTGCAGCCATAACTCTGCTCCGTTTTAATTGGACTCCTAACTTGAATGTGGGGAGCGAAACTGATGTGACTGACAGCTAGAGAAGATCCGTCGTCAGGCAGGAGCGAGGACGTAGAGCAACTTTAGGTTCTTTTACAACACTTTAAGCTATCTCATAACAAGTTCTGACTGAAAGCTATGTCCCGTCATTTGTCATCTTGACAGCTCGGCCTAAGACAAGGTGGTGTGTAAGAAAGCCTTGTGTAGGCCGCATTGCAGTTTTGACACCTGGAAGGCTGCATGGTGCTGAGCAGAGCAGGTTTCAGACAGAAGCTCATTTTTGGCAATGGTGAATGAGTACTAGGTGGCACCGGCTGCCCCTGGAATTTGAGAGGCCACCCTGGGTGTCAGCCTAAACTTTCCTTCACGTGACTGGACTGCCTCAACACTCTTATTTAAGTAGTTCGGCGCGACAGGTTTCGAGTACCACAACGTCAAGGTATGTGCTGATGGAGCCCTTTTCTTGAGAAGACCTGTACACATACTAACCTACCCTGAAGATATAAGAGTGTTCAGCCCAAGGTAATGTTCACATCAACCTTTATAAAGAATTGGAGAGGATCTCAGAGCAGATGTTCAGCGTGGCATGCTGGCATGTTGGTGTCAGAAGTGCTGGTTTGAGTATGTCTAGAACTTCTGACCTCCTGGGATTTTCACCACAATGATCTCCAGAGTTCCTCAGACTGGTGTAACAAAGAAAACATATCCAGTGAGGGGGGTTCTGCAGTTCTGTAGACAGGAACACCTTGTTGATGGGAGGTCAAGAGGTCAACAGACCTGGTTGGAGCTGACAGAAAGACTACTGTTGGGCTACAACAGCAGAAGACCATGTCTGGTTCCACTTCTGTCAGCCAAGAACAGAAAGCTGAGGCTGCAGTGGCTCAGCACAGGCTCCCCTGGAGAAGCGTAGCCTGGTCAGAATTTGGTGCCATACCTGATGAATTCATGGACCCAAGCCTGCCTGATGTCAACAGGCCAGGTCGGTGGAGGTGGTGTAATGGTGTGGGGATGGATTCTTGGCGGTTGATCAGTCAGTCCCTGTGTTCCCTTAAACCGTAAAGTTTTCAAGCAGCACTGTTAATGGTTAAGCCCTAATTAAACAGGGTGATTAGATCAAATGTGAGGGTATTATACACATTTCTTTGCCTTTAAAATACAAATGGGTGTGGGATCGTAAGCGAAGAACCGGCCTGCCTAAGCGAGGCAGCAAAATGTGACTAACTAACGAAATGCCAAAACATTACCTGGGAGCACGGCAACAGGAGAGAACTTTAGTGGAGGTAATAAAAAGGCTTTAAAAGCAGAATGCATTACTTGTTAAAGGAGGGGAAAAAAATCAATTTAACCAAGGGACATATAAATCAATAGAATCATTAGAAGCTCTACAGCCGGCTCTCCAGCTGCTCTCAAATGGAGAAAGGCATTACTGATAGTTACTGAAAGCATTAGCTCAGGACGCTTTTTTGTATGACGGCACAGCAGAACCGGGCTTGGACTGGGCTGGTGCATCAACGCATATGATATGATAAAAGAATGATATTTCACTAAAAATAACATACTGTCAAAGTTCAGTTTCCTCAACTGAGATGCTGGACAGCAAGGGCATCTGCTAGCAGGGGATCCGGGTATGCATCGTACACCTACACTATATGGACAAAATAGTATTGGGTATTGGGACTCATTGATTATTTCTTCTGAAATCAAGGATATTAAAAAGACTCTAAGCTACTTTTGTTTGAGTCTTTACTGTCCAGGGATGAAGGCTTTCTACTAGATTTTAGAGGAGCATTGCTGTGAGGATTTGATTGTAATTAGTGACTTGAGCCATGAGTGAGGTCAGGATGTTGGATGATTGATCACCACCCCACCTCATCATCCCCAAATGATCCCAAAAGTACTGCATGGAGCTCCACCACCATCATTCCAGAGACCACAGTTTTCCCACTGGGGGGCTTTACACCCCTCTAGCCCACGCCTGGCATTAGGCAGCATGGTTCTGCGCATCTGGCAGTACTTTTTTACAGGAACTACACAAGCTGTGTGGATGCATGTGCACAGCTGTGTCAGCAATGGGTCCAGCTTAAAGTAGCTGAAGGCATTCATTAGAAGGGGTGTCCACAAACATTTGGACATGTAGTATATCATATATGTTCATTATTGTATTTAGAAAGTCTTTTTTAATGCTAACGTTTGACTGATGCTGTATATGGAGAGCTGATCGTGTGTGTGTGTGTGTGTGCATGTGTGTGTGTGTGTGTGCTTTCTGGAATGCAGGGTAGCAGGGAAAGAGAATTACATGTTCAGGTCCCCTGGCGGTGCTCCTTGGCCCTGTTAGGAAAAAACACGGTTCCCTCCGCTGCCCATTTCAGCTGGGCTGGCCCGGGCCACTTTTGCTGGCTGTTTACTCCCCAGGGGCTCTGATCCATCCTGTCGGAGTTCAGGTCACCTCTCTCTCACTCACACACACACACACACACACACACTGACTCTAACTCTCAGCCTCTTTTCTCATGCACCTACTGTTTAGTCACATTAGTCAATGGAGCAGCTTCAACTTCTTTAAACTAGGCCAAAGTGACTGCCACCAGACAGGAGTCCATTAGTGCGCGCAACGTCAACTCCAACCGCTGACCGACAAGCAGCCACGACCTTCTGTGACCAATGTGCTCGATTTAAAGCAGAGGTTAAAGCTACCAGTCAAACACATACGTCTTCCCATTTTAGCCCAGCGCTTGTTACTGGGTCTAAAGCTTCTGTAGTTTTGCACTGGAGCTACTAGGACAGTGTTGCTATGTAACACAATGCAACGCGTATTGTAGTTAGCATTGAGCTAACATGACTCAAAATTAAGTTGTTAAGTAATCCATCTGTGGCTAGGAGTCCCAGATAGCACAACTAGCCTCACTCTCTCTCTGGGACAGTAGGATGGCCCCTCCTCTCCCCCCTCCAGTACTACTAGCTTCACCTACAAAACCAATGACTGTAGAAAGCATGGCCAGCGTAACGTCTCTCAAAAGTGAAGCAAACTCAGGTCTAGAGCTTCTAGTGCTGGCTGGTTGCAGTATAATATGTAGCTCCGCCCATCTAAAAAAGCTTAAGTTGCAAAACCCCGCCCATTTTTAATCTCAGTTTCCTTCTTTTAACTGTCTTTCCATCTCCACAGTCTCCAAATTCCAGCAGTTAGTTCTGCCTGTGCTGATTTTGGCCCATTTTTTTTATTTTCCTCCAGAAATCAGTGTTTAACCCTTACTCTGCTCTATAGTAAGAAGGCAGGGCTACACTTTGGGATGAAGGAAATCCGCTCTGCTTCTGCGCTGGAAGCTCAATGAAGACGGTCTGAGACACTAGGGCCAATGAATAGGCCAACCTGACTCCGCCTCTGGTATGTTAAGCCCTGAAGTGCATCCATATGTGGGGCCAACCTGGAACCCGTGGACGAAACCTACTGGTTCCCAGTCGGGCGCACCATTCAGGCCCCACATGGGCATGTTATCTGGGTCCTGGTTAGGGTTGTGGTGAAGCCTACCCGGGATCTTGGGGTGTAAGGCGAGATTGTAAAGGGCAGTTTATCACAGTCACATTGTTTTTGGGACCGGAGTGAGAATGGAACCAACAACCCCAGACCTCTGGAGCTGTCTGACACACTCACTACCAGTGGAGCCACCGTACCACCCTCTGTTCATGTTGTAGTTGATAAAAAGAATCATAACAACATAACAACCTACCCTTCCCTAGTCAACGTAGTGAACATGCATGTTGTTACTATGGCAACCGATGTTGCTATGAGAGCAAATATATAATTACAGACCATGCAGATCGGATTTGATCACCTGTACCTTGAAACCTGGATGCTCAGACTGAAGAAACACATCTGGTTTGCCTTCAAGAAGTAAACAACCAAGCCAGGCGTGCTGGCTTACGTGGTTCCTGACACCGTAGGCCACTGGCTGGGGTTGGGTTCCGAGTCTCCAAGTTCTCCATCCTGTCCAGTGTAAAAATAAAACAGACGATGCTGGCAGGCTCCACCAAATGAAAACGGATGACTGTGCAGTAACAGGTCTGCTTCAGGTGAACCGTGGTGATGGATGCCCTTGCTATGAGTCGACAGCCTTTCTCCCCACACACACACACACACACATGCAAAGCACAAGCTTGAGTGGCAATGGGCCTGCCCTTGTCTGAGCTCAGCAGGTGGATCAGACAGCGATCACTCCACAATGACTGGCCACTTTATCAGAAACCCCCTACTATTGCTGACACATGTGCAAATGCACAATCACACACACAGCTTGTCTAGTCCCTGTAGAAAAGAAGTACTGCCAATAGAATAGGACTCTCTGGAGCAGATCAATATCATGAACCTATTATCACTATGCTGCCTAATGCTGCCAGGCGTGGGCTATAGAGGGGTATAAAGACCCCCAGCATTGAGGAGCTGTGGAGCAGTGGAAGAACTGTGTTCTCTGGAATGATGTTGGTGGAGCTCCATCCAGTACTTTTGGGAAGACTTGGGGTTGCTGGGAAGGATGAGGATGAGGTGAGGTGGCGATCAATCATCCAACATCCTGACCTTACTAATGATGCTCTTGTCGCTGAACACAATCAAATCCTCACAGCAATGCTCTAGAAAATTAAGTAGAAAGGCTTCGTCCCTGGACAGTAGAGAGTAGAGAGTTCCTCCAACAAAAGCAGGATCAGCCTCTTTTAATCCTCTTGATTTCAGAAGAAACAATGAATGAAAAGGTGTCCCAATACTTTTGTCCGTATACCATATCTAAACTAGAGGCTATTAGAAGGCTACTAGAAGGCTAAGAACCATTGAAGTTGCTCTGCCTCCTTTCTTAAGTGCATTTTGAGACCAAGATTTGATGCTAATATAACTTCAACAATATATAATTGCTAGCATTCTAAATGCTAGAAACTAGCTGCTAAAAAAATGAGAGTTAGGCTGGGAATCTAGCTCCCACACCAGACACACAGTTCATCATTGTTTAAATCAGTGATTTGAGCTTAAATCCACAAACTACTTTTACTTTTGTCACTTGGGAATTCATAAACTCCAAAAGCCGCTACAGTGACAGACCACTTCCACTGTAGCAAGAGCTTTAGCTCTACTTAAGCTTAACAGAAAGAAGCGGGACTCAGTGGGTGTACATATAATTATTCCATTCGGTATGATTATTCACTAGATCCCGCCCTCGCGTCAAATTACAGCCTACAGTCTGAGATCCGTCGTGACTCAAGTCCAAGCCGGTGACTCAAGTCCTCTGTTCTGGTAGATAGCGGCTAGTGGTCAGGGATAGCACACAGCCGAGTTGCTCTCTGGGTACACTTTGCCCCATTTGCTGAGCGCTGGTCAAGCTCCCGAGGGAACCTCAGCGCTAGGATTTAAAACACAGCCTGAATCTCGGTCAGGTGCACAGAGGCATGGCGAATCTGCTAAGCGTCGCGTTAATGCTGGGAAGTGTCACTCGCGGGACGTGCCAGATCAACACGAGACCTCATCAAATGGTTTCACACTTTTAAAGGAACTGGGTGCAAGATTTTTAGGGTGTGGGCCGGGTTCATGCACACTGCTGAACGGTGACATATAGAAGCTAAATAATTCATGTAGAGAGGTGAGAAATGTGGGACAGGAGGACGTGTGCTGGTCAATACATTACTGTACTTTTAAGCCAGGTGGGAAAGAGGTTCTAATAATTGTCCAAATCTGAACAGAAATGTTTTCTTGACCTTAACAGTTCTTAAATCTCTCAGCATGACCATATAATCAACACATAGAGGACGTGGGGCAATTGTATTAGCTTGTAAAGAGGGTGGGACAATTTTATCAGTGTATGGAAGGGGTAGGACGATGTTGTCAGTGTACAAAGGGAGTGGGACGATTGTATCAGTGTGTAGAAGGGGTGTGACAATTTTGGCAGTGTATAAGAAGTGGGACAATTGTATTAGCATGTAAAGAGGGTGGGACAATTTTGTCAGTGTATAAAGGAAGTTTTATCAGCATATAGACAAATGTGTATAAAGGAAGTTGGACAATTTTATCAACATATAGAGGAAGTGGAACAATTATGTCAGTGTATAAAAAAGTGGGACAATTTTATCAGTGTATAGAAGGGGTGGTTCAATTTTGTCAGTGCATTAAGGAAGTGGGACAAATATGTCAGTGTATAAAGGAAATGGGACAATTGTATTAGCATGTAAAGAGGGTGGGACAATTTTATCAGTGTATAGAAGGGGTGAGGCAATTTTGTCAGTGTATAAAGGGAGTGGGACGTTTTATCAGTGTGTAGAAGGGGTGGGACAATTTTGTCAGTTCATAAAGGGAGTGGAACAAATATGTCAGTGTATAAAGGAAATGGAACATTTTTAGCAGTCTATAGAAGGGGTGGGACAAATATGTCAGTGTATAAAGGAAATGGAACATTTTTAGCAGTCTATAGAAGGGGTGGGACAAATATGTCAGTGTATAAAGGTAGTGGGACGATTTTATCAGTGTATAGAAGGGGTGGGACAATTTTGTCAGTTCATAAAGGGAGTGGAACAAATATGTCAGTGTATAAAGGAAATGGAACATTTTTAGCAGTCTATAGAAGGGGTGGGACAAATATGTCAGTGTATAAAGGAAATGGAACATTTTTAGCAGTCTATAGAAGGGGTGGGACAAATATGTCAGTGTATAAAGGTAGTGGGACGATTTTATCAGTGTATAGAAGGGGTGGGACAATTTTGTCAGTGTATACAGGGAATGGGACAATTGTATTAGCATGTAAAGAGGGTGGGACAATTTTGTCAGTGTATAAAGGGAGTGGGACAATTTTATCAGTGTATAGAGGCAATGGGACAATTGTATGAGCATGTAAAGAGGGTGGGACAATGTTGTCAGTGTATAAAGGAAGTGGGGCGATTTTATCAGTATATAGAAGTGGTGGGACAAATATGTCAGTGTATAAAGGAAGTGCGACAATTTTATCAGTGTATAGATGGAAAGGGACAATTGTATTAGCATGCAAAGAGGGTGGGACAGTTTTGTCAGTGTATAAAGGAAGTGGGACAATTTCATCAGCTTAGAGAGGGAGTGGGACAGTGTACAGAGAGGGTGGGAGAGAATTTTATCAGCATGTAGAGTAGGTGGGACAATTGTCTCAGCAGATGGGGGGCAAATTCATAGTGTATAGAGGGGCGGGACAATTTTATTGGCCTATAGAGGGACTGCATCTTTTATTAGCCTATAGAAGGAAGGGACAATTTTGTCAGTGTAAAGAGGGGGTGGGACAGATTTTAGTGTGCTACACTCACATTCACACAGTTTTGCCAGGCAGGTTTAGAGGGGCGTTGGACAGGTCACGGGCAGATTCAGGCAGAATTCTGTTGGCCTACACCCAGGTTTGCTTTCTAAATGTGGTCCTGTGGGTCGGAACACTTGGACACGGAACGCTCTCGGGCTGCATTCGCTTTCGGATCAGAATTTCAAGCTCTAATACGAGGACAGAGTGCACTGAGCACATGGTATTGCTGGGAAATGCTCTTTGAGCTTTAGCTGGCTGAGCCGCTCGGGAGGCCGTTAAACGGATTTGACAGCGATTGTTATTTACAGTGAGTGGAAAAAAAGAAGTGTGTAATTCATGTCAATAAAGTGTACACAGGGAAGGTTAATTAGATAGAGACAGCCCTTCATTCCCTCTTCCTCGGCGGAGTAATTGAATTAGTCAGCGCGGGAGGCACCATCAGCCGCAGCTGGAGGTTGGGCTCTGGGAACAAAAGGATGTGAACCCATGCAGCCTTTAGGAGGACGAGGTGGGGAAGGAGGGGCAGCCCTGTCCTCTTTCTCTCTCTTCAGTGAAAACAGGGCTGTTATTGAAAACTCTGCTGTCGTTGTCAGCTGGAGGAATCAATTAAAGGCGCAGCGGTGGCGGGGCAGCACCGCGAGAGAGGCGTCTGGGTCGGGATGTTGAATGATGACAAACACTTTAATGCTAAAGCTTCCCTCCAACAGGGCCGCGATGGGCCTCCTGGAGACACGGCAGCTTCCGAAGGCCTTCTCCGACGGAAGTGTTTTCAGTACCACACACCAGGATAATGCCCCGCAATGCAGAAATCATTGTGCAGCCTCAATTAAAACAATTATCTCCTGAATAACGGAAAATCAGAGCAGGGAAAAGCTCTCCAGACACCGCAGTGGGACTTTGGTTTGGGTGTTGGTGACCTGGTTTATATAAAATCGCTCCTGAATGACTTTGATGATTTTTACTTTAATCACACCTGTTATATTTACCTGCTTCAACAGCCAGTGCAGTTCTTTACAGTGAGGCTTGCAAGCCAACAGATGCTCATGTGCAGCCATGTGAAAAATGAGGACACCTCACTGAACCTGAAGTCTTTCTGAACATATCACCACCCTACTGATGAGGAGTCGACTCCAAAAGAGTCAGTTCTCCAGCGCTCGAGAGTCGAGATGACTGGAGTCGACTCTACAGCTACTAGAACATCTCCTTCCATTCTCACTCCAATGTCACTCCAGATACTAGAACATCTCACTCCAGTCACCAGTATATCTCACTACAGTCTCACTCCAGATACTAGAACATCTCCTTCCAGTCTTACTTCAGTCTCACTCCAGCTGCTAGAACATCTCTTTCCAGTCTCACTCCAGTCTCACTCCAGATACTAGAACATCTCACTCCAGTCACCAGTATATCTCACTACAGTCTCACTCCAGATACTAGAACATCTCCTTCCAGTCTTACTTCAGTCTCACTCCAGCTGCTAGAACATCTCTTTCCAGTCTCACTCCAGTCTCACTCCAGATACTAGAACATCTCACTCCAGTCACCAGTATATCTCACTACAGTCTCACTCCAGATACTAGAACATCTCCTTCCAGTCTTACTACAGTCTCGCTCCAGATACTAGAACATCTCTTTCCAGTCTCACTCCAGCTACTAGAACATCTCACTCCAGTCACCAGTATATCTCAGTACAGTCTCACTCCAGATACTAGAACATCTCCTTCCAGTATTACTTCAGTCTCACTCCAGCTGCTAGAACATCTCTTTCCAGTCTCACTCCAGTCTCACTCCAGATACTAGAACATCTCACTCCAGTCACAAGTATATCTCACTACAGTCTCACTCCAGATACTAGAACATCTCTTTCCAGTCTCACTCCAGTCTCACTCCAGCTACTAGAACATCTCTTTCCAGTCTCACTCCAGATACTAGAACATCTCACTCCAGTTACCAGTATATCTTACTACAGTCTCACTCCAGATACTAGAACATCTCCTTCCAGTCTCACTACAGTCTCACTCCAGATACTAGAACATCTCTTTCCAGTCTCACTCCAGCTACTAGAACATTTTACTCCAGTCACCAGTATATCTCAGTACAGTCTCACTCCAGATACTAGAACATCTCCTTCCAGTCTCACTTCAGTCTCACTCCAGCTACTAGAACATCTCACTCCAGTCACCAGTATATCTCACTACAGTCTCACTCCAGATACTAGAACATCTCCTTCCAGTCTCATTCCAGTATCACTCCAGCTACTAGAACATCTTACTCCAGTCACCAGTATAACTCACTCCAGTCTCACTCCAGCTACTAGAACATCTCCTTCCATTCTCACGCCAGCTACTAGAACATCTCACCCCAGTCACCAGTATATCTCACTACAGTCTCACTCCAGATAGTAGAAGATCTTATTCTAGTCACTGGTATATCTCACTCCAGCGACTGGTATATCTCACTCTAGTCTCACTCCAGTCAACAGTATATCTCACTCCAGCGACCAGTATATCTCATTCCAGTCTCACTCCAGCCAAAAGAAAATCTTACTCCAGTCATCAGTATATCTCACTCCAGTCTCACTCCAGCGACCAGTATATCTCACTCCAGTCACTCCAGATCTAGCATCTTGATCTAGCTAGCAGAAAATCTCACTCCAGACTCACTCCAGTCACCAGAAACTCTTACTCCAGTCCCCTGCCCATGTTGGCAACCCTTTAACATTCAAAAAACAGAATCCGTGAACCGGAAATAAACATGAAATGGCTGGATGACGTGCCAGCAGCTGCTCCACTGACTTCCTGTGAAGAATGGAATTATTCCCAGCAATTCCGAACTCCTAAAACTGCTGGAGTCACGGCTATTATCACAAACTTATCCGGAAAAAAACGCTCAATCTGATGCCTGGCTCGCACACGGAACTCATTTTTTTCTGAAAATCTGACATGAAATGAAGACTTCCTGTGAGCTTTCCAAGAAAACACACACACACACACACAGCTATGCGTCTTATATGGATATTGGTGCGGAATGCACTTTCACGGTCCACATTTGCGGGTAAATTGCAGCGGGAGCTTCTGAAGCAGGCCGCTTTATCGGCGCTCCTGCAGCTCGGCCGAATTTGAATCTGCTGTTTGTGACGCTCTGGTTGTGTGTGTGTGTGTGTCAGGGCTGTGTTAATTGACTTTCTGCAGGTGGTTTTTGCTGCCGTGGTGGGGCCACACTAGCAGACTGTCACAGTCTCCATCTGCGCTGATAGGTCTTTTTGGGATTCTTCACACCACCAGAGCTCTGAAGCACTTCAGAGAGAGAGAGAGAGTGAGGCTGCAGTCAGGGGCTCCACCCGCCTTTAACACAGTACCTGCTGAGAGCATGATACACATGAATACACAGCAGTGACACACACACACACACACACACACTTACTTTCACAGACTGGAAAACACTCACACACACACACACACACACACACACACAAAAGTTCGACAACACTAACTTTCACACACATATTAACCATCCCAGAGCTCCTGGGAGAAAGCCAGTATTCCCAGTTCCTATCCAACACCCATTATAGCAAAGTAGGAGCTGCTGGTGGAGCTGAACACATCCATACAGTGTCTGGCTGGCTGACCAACAGCACATTCTGACCATGACCACTGACTTTATGTTTGTTAGGGTTTATTATGTTATATAGAGTTAATTACAGGTAGACACTCTCACTGACCACTGACTTTATGTTTATGTGGGTTTATTCTAATGTTATATAGAGTTAATTACAGGTAGACACTCTCACTGACCACTGACTTTATGTTTATTGGGGTTTATTCTAATATTATATAGAGTTAATTACAGGTAGACACTCTCACTGACCACTGACTTTATGTTTATGTGGGTTTATTCTAATGTTATATAGAGTTAATTACAGGTAGATACTCTCACTGACCACTAACTTTATGTTTATTTGGGCTTATTCTAATGTTATATAGAGTTAATTACAGGTAGACACTCTCACTGACCACTGACTTTATGTTTATGTGGGTTTATTCTAATGTTATATAGAGTTAATTACAGGTAGACGCTCTCACTGACCACTGACTTTATGTTTATTTGGGTTTATTTTAATGTTATATAGAGTTAATTACAGGTAGACACTCTCACTGACCACTGACTTTATGTTTATTTGGGTTTATTCTAATGTTATATAGAGTTAATTACAGGTAGACACTCTCACTGACCACTGACTTTATGTTTATTTGGGTTTATTCTAATGTTATAGTCCAGCCACCAGTATACCTCACTCTAGTCTCACTCCAGCCACCAGTATGAAACTCCTACAGACAGTCCGTCTGCCTCCGACCTGCATCTCCCACAATAACAGCGTTAGAGAGACCCCAACGAATGTCTGTTTCCAGGCAGGGGGAAGTTCAAGCAGCGTGATGAAGGTGCAATAAAAACAGCATAACTCAATCCAGAGCCTATAAACCAATCAGGGCCATACGAGTTTATATTAATGAAGGAGCCGGCTCACCTTAACAGACCCGCCTGCCAGATCCAATCAGAGAGAGAGAGAGGGAGAGAGAGAGAGACAGAGAGAGATGTGGGTCAGGGAGCCGAGTGGCCGTGAGATTAATGCTATGCAGCAGTGGTGTTGTTGCGTCCTGCTGCAGTGTAATGTGGCTGATCAGTAAAAGTGACAGACCGTAGATCCGGGCGAGCGAGCGAGGGAGAGAGCGGGACAGCCGAAAAGGTCATGGGATACAAAGCATCTTTACCACTTATTGGAGCAGGAATCAGCTTAGAGACACTGCCCTTTCCAGCCTGTCAGACCTGCACAAAACACAGAGCTCAGGCCGCAGTCCTGCTAACATCGCTTCTGATTAGCGTACGACGCTGCGGCTAGCTGCTATCTGCTTCTCCAGAGGACGGACCTCACATGAGTTTATGTGAATGCAACAAGACCACTAGGGTCACCATATTTGGGGGGGTTTAAATAAGGGGACAGTGGGGACACACGGCCGTCCGGTGTGGTTAGGCTGATGAGGCCAGGGGGCTTCAAGAAGGCCTTAGTTGTAGGACCATGACAGTGCTTGTGTGTCTGTGTGAGGTAGGCCCTCAAATATTAGGGCAACGAAACCCAATTATGGTTCGAAACCCGGTCATGCTGCTAGCCATCGGCAGCCGAGGCCCAGAGAGAGCACGGCTGGCCTTGTTCTCTCCAGGGTGGCTAGATGGCGCTCTCCCCCAACATCGCTTTGTGCTGGCTGAAGTGAGACTAGAGGGAGGTATACTGGTGGCTGGAGTGAGACTGGAGTGAAGTGTACTGGTGGCTGAAGTGAGTTACTGCTAGCCCAACTTACCACCCCCTCAGCTTCGGCTTCTCAGCTTCAGCTAGCCTAGCTAACAGTGAACCACCAGCGCATGATGTCGCAATTGATCCAGATATTCAGCCCTGCTTGCATATAAACATATATTTATGATTTATCTGGAATATTTATTTAATTATTTGGAATTCTTTGTGTAAATATAATAATTGTGTATTATTTTGTAAGCTTTTGTTTGTTTTAAAAAAAAAAAAAAAAAAAACTAAGTTGAATCTTAGTCGACTGATGATTCAGCTTGTCGATTATTAGGGGGCGGCCCCAGTGGGAACGTGGGAGGAGTTAAACATCTCTAAAATCATGTAGCTATGCTAATGAGCATCAATACAGAACACATTTACTCAATTACCAACTTTGCTGGAGACCAGGCCTCCAGGACTGGAGTTGCGCCTCCTCTGATATGAACCAATAGCGGCAGTGAGAAGGTGGGGCTCAAGCTGTAAACGTCCGTAGACAGAGGCAGTGGGCCTCCTCTGTAGGGAGGGGCTTATTAGGGGATCTACTAAAACTAATAAGCAGCCTTAATAGATTTTATGACCCATTATTACCTCCTTTCAGTTCAACCTCCCATGAATCTCACAGGCAAACCCAAAGTTTTACTTTTACCACCCTGTTATGCAACACTTTTTAAACTTTCATGCCAGAATAAAAATAATAAATACACATATAAAAGAGTCTAGTTACTATAAAAACCTATGCACTGTTTCACTGGACACTGTTCAGTCTTCCCGGTGTTTGGACGGCAGGCTGTAACTGATTGATTGACTTGATTATTGATTTGAACCTCAGAGCTTTTGGATCTTTCAGAATATTTGCTCCACTTGGTTCCACTGAGATGATGCAGGAATGCATAGGCCAGGGGTGCACGACTCCAGTCCTGGAGATCCAGTCTCCAGCAAAGTTTGTTAGATGCCCTACTCAAAAACCCTCTGATTTAACTGATCAGTTATCAAGTACCAGACAGGATGGGTGTGTCTGAATTGGGCAACTACCAAACTTTGCTGGAGACGTTCCTCCAGGACTGGAGTTGTGCACCGCCCTACCCTGGATATATCCCAATTGTGGCAGCGAGAAGGTGGAGCTTAAGGAGGCGTGTTTAAACCCCTGTAGGGAGGGGTTATTTATGCTGGCCTGCCTCAAAATGGCTTTTCAAGAGATTTCACTGCCAAATTTCCAATGCTAGAGCTGCGACACGCTCCTGTCCTTATTTTCTCGTCTTGACATTCCGATAAAATCAACCGTCAGATTCATCAATCATGCAGATTATGACATGGACACAGTGAATAACCAATAGGTGAGCTCAGAAGAGGAAGCACCTTGCTATCCCGATCATTAAACCAGGGTAGTGTCCACATTCTGCTGCATTAGCAACCTTAGCCAACTGTTAATGAACTGCATGGGACAATGACTGAAATGTATGGCATCCAGTGGCTAATAAGTACCACTTTTTCCACTGTCTATTGCTTAGTAACGTAATATCACAATGAAAAGTACAATAATTGATGTCCACAAAGCAGAAGAAGGTTATTAGAAGATAGCAAAGTGTCTCAACATGGGTGGGCCAGGTGGGTTCTAGGTGGGTGTGGGCTCTGAGTGGGTGTCTACATGTGTTGTTACCGTTGTTCCCAAATGGGCCCCATCGTTACAGTCCACCTTAATCTCACACTGACCCCATCAAGGCACCATGTGCAGTGTACAACCCAGACGGGGCCCATGTTTAAGCCCGCGTAGTTTCATCACCGACCCTGGTGGGCATCCATATGTGGATCCACTGGCCAAAGCTGGACTTGGACTACCCATACAGGCCCCACCTGGGCATGCTCTCTGAGATAATTATGAAAAAATGGCAGAAACTTGAAGGTCCAGTGGAGAAGTTCTGGTAGTAGGAGGTCTGGAAGGACATGGAAGCTTCCGGAGAGAACTCCTTCCTCCTTGGAACTAAATCCTGGACCTGAATTGGACTTTCCATCTCTGTCCATCCCTTTTCCCCACTCCAAAACTGTCCAAAACATATTCTCAGAGATCAGCTCATCTTCTGCCCACTTAACTGGTCACAGTACGAGGGCTGGCCGGACCTTTGCATGCCGCTGTACAATCAGAACTCACCTGATAATGAATCGACTTGAGTCACATCATTTCCCTCACTGTAGCCAAAGCGTGCACCAGGCTGGGGTCAGGGGGTCGCGTTAAAGCGCGTCTGCTGTGTGGGTAATTGGCGGTTAGTGAAGCATCGGCGAAGAGGCCGAGCCATGCATTACGCCCAGCGCAGAGCCGACAGCGGCGTCAGCCAGACACAACAGGTCAGAGCCGTAACGGGCCAAGAAAACAACAGCATTAATATAAGAGAGCTGACTCAGCCCAGTTTCTTACACACAGTGTGCCTAACGACTATTGAACCGGGGTTGGGAAAGAGCGAGCGAGTGAGCGAGCGAGAGAGAGAGAGAGAGAGAGAGAGAGAATTAGACTCAGAATGACAATGAGAGAGATTGAGTATAACAGTGAGAGAGATAGGGCGGAATAATAGGAATGACAGGCAGAGAGAGAGAGAGAGAGAGAGAGAGAGAGGGAGGGCAGAAAGGAAAAGGATGAAAATGAACTCTAATTGGTTATTTGGACCCTCTGGACATCAACAAAGCAGTGGGATGAAACCAATGTTATTACACACTTGCATCACACAAACATACACTATCACACACTTACACACACACACACACACACACTCGTTCTGCTTCTGCCTCGGTCTCTGCACAGGACGAGCTGAAGATTAGCCACATCTCTCATCAGCCGCCCTCCTCCATAACAGCCAGGCTGATCTGTGAGGAGGAACGTAGAACCAGTGCTAAAATCTGAGGTCCGTCCACTCTGTAGCTGTCTAGCCAACACCACTGGGAAGCCACTGGGTGTGTCTAGAACCAGAAGAACCCCCTGAAGAACCTTCACGTAATGCTTAATGCCACATGCTTCTTAACGGAACCAAAGGTGGTTCTTCTATGGCTTTGCTCAAAGAACCAGAGTGTTTTAATAGGAAAGCCATTGCCCTCAAAGCAACAGACCAGAACCTGGGCCACGTCTGGCATGTACCAGTTGGTCCACTTACCGCTTGGAAGGACGGCCCAAAAGTGGGCCGGATGCGGTTTCCAGAAATTGTAAACTAGACCTTGGTTCTGACAGTGTTGGTTCAAGGTGCTGGGCCTTTCTGTGTTGAGTGACCAGGTGAGATCCTGTGTGGACACGTCGTCTCCTCGATGCTCAGGGGTGTGTGACCTCTGCTGCCCCTCCAAAAGTCAACAATCAGCTCCTTGGTTTTCCTGACCTTGAGGGAGGTTCAGTGAGGTCCCTCGTCCCTGAGGTTAGGATGTTGGATGATTGATCACCACCCCACCTCATCCCCAACTCCTCAACCCATGGACTGGATGGAGCTCCACCACCATCATTCCAGAGACCACAGTTCTTCCACTGCTCCGCAGCTCAATGCTGGGGGGCTTTATACCCCTCTATAGCCCACGCCTGGCATTATTAGGCAGCATGGTGCCAATAGGTTCATGATGTTGATCTGCTCCAGAGAGTCCTATTCTATTGGCAGTCCTACTTCTCTACAGGGACTAGACAAGCTGTGTGTGTGCATTTGCACATCTGTGTCAGCAATACGTGCAACTGTCCATGTAAGCCACACCCACTCATCACCTGTGCTTAAATTCAATTTCATTCTATTGGTCAGTAAAGCCTGTGCTGCCTGTGTTGTTCCTGATAGGCCGGAGGTCGCGTGAGGTCACTCATGCTTCCTCATGCGGGCAGTGAGGATGAAGGGGGTGGGCGATGAGCGGCCTGAGCGGGAGAGGGGAGGGATCTGTCAGCCCCTTTACCTGGCTGGCCCGAACGGACAGGTGACCTTTTGGTCTTTTTCCTGATGCTGCAGTGTGGTCAGTGCTGGAGAACTGTCTGTGCGCCTCTCTCGCTCTCTCGCTCTCTCTCTCAATGGGCGCTCGTTCAATGGACCTGGATTGTATCGTGAACTATAGAGAGAAATCAAGACCTTGGCAGCCAAAGTAACCTGAGTCATCTCTCTCCTCTGGGATGCAGCGTCTGTCCTAAGCTCCTCCACCTGGACCTGGAGCAACACACACACACACACTTACACACATACTCGCACTCGCGCACACACACACACACACACACACACACACACTCGCGTCCCCCTCTCTCTCGAAATGTTTTTTCATTACCTCCACGACAGCGGCTAAATGCGTAAATAATGAACCCGCTCCCTCGTCCCCGTCCCCGGCCCTTGAAAACACAATCCCGGCGCCGGCCGGTTGACATCAAGATTAATTCGGCGAGCGGCGTATGAAAGCAGGGCTTTGTGTAAGCGCCATGTTTGTAAAGCAGGGAGGCGCTCGCTGAATGCAGAAGCCAGTCCGGCTTGAATCAATGCTATAGGTCAACCGACACGCTTGTCTCCGCGCGTCAATAGCGCCACATCAAAAGGGAATATGCCAATGGATACAGTTAAGAGAAGCAAAAAAAGGCCAGCTCTCGGGGGTCGCCGGCCGGGCCTGGGTCAGAAAAACACCAGAGTGGGGTCAAACAGTGCGATATTGGTTAAAGCCTCCCAGGCGCTCACTTCCAAGCACAGACGCTAAAATCATTAGCGATGGATTAGCTCAAACAGCGCCTTCATTTGCGGCCGCTTCGGCTTGCTCCGTGCGGAGTTAATGCGAAACACAAACACAGGCACACATACACTTTCCCTGTCCACTGGGCTATGCCATCTGTTTACGGCGGAGAAAAACTCACTTTGTTTCTCGATTGCTTTGTTACGATAGATTAATAGCCGTAATGAACCGCTGCGACAATTGCTAATGAAATGGGGCGGTTCCTCGCGCCGCGCAAAATCCCCATCCGTATTTTTCACCCGCACTCAGCATTTCCCCACAGCAAGCCGAGTGCAAATTAATCTACTCAGCTAAATGGGGGCCGTATGAAAATTTGCAAACACCTATAAATATGCTGGAGCGAGCAGGCCAACACAGTCCGCACCACTGCGGTAGACACCGCGCCGCTTCAGATGTCCTCCGTCTGCCCGTGCGGAAATCTGACACGCCCGCATGCGGTATATCACAAAGGATTGGGGACATATTTGCAAGTGTATGTGCCTAAACGATTTGGACAAAAGTATTGGGACACCTGCTCCTTTATTGTTTCTTCTGAAATCAAGGGTATCAACAACAAAAAAGAGTTTCTTGCTTTTGTTGGAGTGACGGTCTTTCTGCAAGATTTACTAGGTTGGAGCATTGCTGTGAGGGTTTGACTGCATTCAGCGACAAGAGTGTTAGTGAAGGCAGGATGTTGGATGATTGATCACCACCACACCTCGTCCCCAAGTCACTCCCAAACTCATCGCAGAAGTATTGGATGGAGCACCACCAGTTCCACGGCTCCACAGCTCAATGCTGGGAGGGGGTCTTTATCGACATTAGAGAAGAGAGATCAAAAGATCAGTCCAAAGAAACACCACTCAGCATCATACTAGTACTCTACTGTACCCTATAAAACCAGGCCAAAAAGTGCTAAGCTTCTTTAGACCTCAGCTAATGATATTAGCCAACCACTGTAGAAAATGTGGACGCCGTGGTTCCAGGTCCCTTCCGTTCTACTATACTAATGAAGCCAGAACTGTCCGCCATGTTGGCAAATTTGCAGCCAGAGTTGGCGTGGTAGAGACCAGAGGCGGAGCCAGACTCATTCGGTAGACCTGCCCCCTTCTCCCAGACTGAGCCTCAGTGTCTCAGACCGTCTTCATTGAGCTTTTTGCGCAGAAGCAGAGCGGATTTCCCCCTGGATTCCCAGTTTGTCCAGTAAGTGGACGCTCCACCAGTAAAGGTGCAGCTCATGGAAGTTCCTCTACAGCTCAGCTCCTCCATGTACTGAACAGAAAGGACCCCATGCACTTCATTTCTAAGTGAAGCCCTGCCTTCCTACTATAGAGCAGAGTAAAGGTTAGAAAATGACTTCTGAGTGAAATAAAAGCTGGGCCAGTATTCGCACTGTTTTGCTGTCAGTTTTGTCATTGAAACATATGGGGATGGGCGGAGCTACACATCATACTGTTCTAATTCGCAGACCATTCTTTGACCTGGCTAATTTACTTGGCTAGTCATGGCTAGTCCAAACTGCAGCCTGATCTGATTCCATGTCACTATTATGTATTATGGCGTATTACTCTCAGTAAACGTTACTACATTCTTATTTGGGCTAACTCCTCCAAACCCATGATGACCAGTGCTGGAGTAGCAGTATTAACAGTATTAGCAATTAGCAAAGATTAGCCAGTGTAGCGATGAATTAATCGTTAGCCTGTGCTAATATGCCTGCTTTGTTTACATTCTACTCTTATTTTTATATATTTATTACATTTAGCGCTATCTAGCTGTAGAGTACTTACACTATATTGACAAAAGTATTGGGACACCTGCTCAGTCTTTGAGAATAAAAAAGAGTTTGTCCTTCTTTTATTGGAGTAACTGTAATTGTTACACCCACTCATAATACCATAACAACTGAGTAACTACAGCTACGTTCATTATTCAAGACATGTACTAATAAAGCACTAATAAAGATGTCAAAATCAATTAAACTGACAGTGGCGTTAATGAAACAGTGATTTACTGATGGATACGGCTGACAGATGTCAGCTGTGAATTTTCAGACGTGATGGTCAGTAATCAAACAACAAAACTGTGTTTAATGATATCTAAAAATACTATACACTGTATGTCCAAAAGTATTGGGACACCTGCTCATGTACTGGTTCTTAGGAATTATGGGTAGTAAAAAGAGTTTCTCCTGCTTTTGTTGGAGTAACTGTCTCTACTGTCCAGGGAAGAAGGCTTTCTACTAGATTTGGAAGGAGCATCACTGCTGTGAGGGTTTGATTGCATACAGTGATTCTCCAACTCCCAGGTTCATCCCAAAATTAGATGGAGCTAGATGGAGCACCAGCTGTCCGTTCTACTGTACCAATGAAGCCAGAACTGCACATTTGCAGCCAGAGTCTGTGCAGAAGAGACCAGAGGCGAAGCCAGACTCATCACCTACTTATTTGGTAGACCCACCCCCTTCTCCCAGACCGAGCCTCAGTGTCTCAGACCGTCTTCATTGAGCTTCCAGCGCAGAAGCAGAGCGGATTTCCCCCTGGATTCCCACTGCTGAGGGTTTGACTGCATTCAGTGATTCTCCAACTTCACAGTTCGTCCTAAAATTACTAGATGGCGCACCAGCCATCAATCCAGAGAACAAGTCCTTCCACTGCTCCATAGCTCAATGCTGGGCGGCTTTATACCCCTCAATAGCCTACGCCTGGCATTAAGCAGCATGGTGCTAATAGGTTCATGTGTATTTGCTCCCGAGAGTCTGAGTTACTCAGTTTTAGCTGTAATGATCACCATGTTAGCACTGTCGGCTTGTACCCATTGGCACTGCCTTAGTATGTTAGTATGTTAGGCTAAAGTCTGCTTCTAGTCTGGAACTGAGGGAAGTAAGACCAGGCCTCTCTATGCTATCTATAACATTAGGAAGAGAGAAGTGTTTAAGAGAGGGAAGAAAAAATCACTAGGCCTTTGCTGGGTCTAGGATATCAGCACGAGACCCGCGGCTGGCGAAGGACAATGGCTAAAGCAGCAGTCAGTAATCAGGCAGAGTGAAAGATGGCCACTTTTTACAAAGCTCTAGAAAAGGGTCGACCTTGCTCTTTCAGTCTCAGAGAAGAGAGCTCCTACAAAGGCAAGGCTCGCTTCGGGACGGGCAAATAAACACCATCGATCTCCATGTTTCTCCACTCAGGAGAGCTAATCTACAGCTCCACCGCCTGATTCCGCTAATTAGGTTGCTTTCTTTGTTTAAACCACAGCCAGGATGTTTTTTCAGAGCCAAATTAGATTTAGACCAATCAATGTCAACCTTCTCAATCTATGTACATCAATAAAAAGGACCTGCCATGCAGAAAAGCATCAGATGAATAAATAGCTGAATAAGGGCCATTATTTCAAGATGTCCCAATGCCACTGGTTCCACCACTGGTTTGCAATGAGGGAAATCTATCTGCGGCAAAAGCCCTGTGAGAGGCAACATTATCCCAAGAGGTAAAAGGGAATTCCAAGAATATCCTTTATTCTCTAAAGTTATTCAGAGTGGGTTTAAGATTAAGTTAGTTTTAAAGTTTTAAAAGCCCCCCTCCCAAGATGCATAAGAACTTTTGTATCAAGCAGCAAAAAAAAAACAAAGCAAGTAAAATAATAAAAAAATCAAATACATTTTTAAAGCGAATAAAAAAGCACATTTCATTTTATGTAATTAATTAATTTGAAAAAAGCAAGAAAGAAAATGAAAAATAATAAAAACAGCAGAAAAACTATTTAAAAATACATTTTTTTTAACTTAAACAAGATATTGCATTTCTTGTGATGACTATTGCGCCTGTGCAGACTGCACTGATAATAATGTAATTATGCCGAGGTTTCTGCATTTAACCGATGTCTAGATTGGAATCCAAGGATGAAAGATGGTTCTCCACGTTCAGGGTCAGTTGCGTTCTCTCTCCAGGTAGGAGATACAAGTCAAATAGGAACAGCATATTGGATTCGGCCTAGCTCTATACCAGCTGGGTCCGATTCACACAATTGGATCTGACATAGTTTGAGTCTTGGCACCGGCTTTGAGAAATCGACAAGAAAGCCGCATTCAAGGCTCTTTTGAAGCGAGCTTGGAGAAAGAGGCTTGGAGGAGTTGAAGTGAAGACGTCTTTACCTGACAGTCGGCAGAGCGAGAGTGCAAAACGTTAAGAGTGAAAGGTCTGCTGAAAGAGCAGCCAACACTCCCTCACATCGATCTACAGTTAAGGAAATGAGACGGAATGAGGGAGGAATTGGCGGAACGAGGCAGAGAGTGAGGAAGAAAGCAACAGAGGGACAGACAGATGGGGAGATGGTTCTTTAAAGACGTTTAAAGAGAAATTGCACTAATTGAAATTTCGACAGAATTAAAGAGCTAAGATGTGAACAAAGTCTTTCAGAGCGAGTTCAGTGTAAAACGCTCAATTCTAGAGAAACTTACAGAGCTGGAGTCGCTCACAGTGGTGATGAACGGGACCAGACCTTTAAGAGCTCCGTCACAGGAAGCTGCTACCTGAAATAAGACGCTGTGATGAAGTTTTGGCATATTTTACATTTCGCTCTTGGTGGAGGAATACATGCAGGGTGTGGCAAGTACTTGATGGCGATGGTCAAAAGCCGATCTGCACCAAGAGCCCTTCCAGCTTCAAATACGGCTCAGCTCGACCCGCCATCCTTTAAGATCCACCCAAGACGAGCGTCCAGACTTTTTGTCCTGCACCGAAGTGGTGGAACGAGCTTCTCCTGGGTGTCTGAAGACTGAAGACCCTCCTCTTCCGAGAGTGCTCAGGTTAGGAGAAGAGTATTATGGTATCCTAATTGACTTGTGTTTAGTAGAGTCTAAGACTAGAGGATCTTTGAATTTTTAGTCTATTCAACATAGCTGAGGATATTCTTCAGTAAACAGTGAAGCTCTTTTGTAAGTCGCTCTGGAGAAAAGCGTATGCTAAATGCCGCAAATTTAAACCCCTGACTCTGGCCTACAAAGCCAAGACTGGACCAGCTAGCCCCTCCATACTTGATTGCGATTCTCAAAAGCTGATCCACACCAAGAGCCCTTCCAGCTTCAAGTACGGCTCGGCTCGACCCGCCATCCTTTAAGATCCACGTGTCCAGAAGACAAGCATCCAGGCTGTCCTGGAACCGAAGTGGTGGGGCAATCTTTCCCTGGATGTCCGGTGTCCGAACGGCAGAGTCCACCACTCGCTGTCTTCAAAACCGAGACTGAAGACCCTCCTCTTCCAAGACTACTTAGGCTGAGTGAAGCCACTGTAGATTAAGTCTGGAACCATAGATTCTAAACCTATGCTCTGTGCTCCATCACATGTAAAGGAGAGCATCCTAAGCAGCTGCATCACTGCCTGGTTTGGGACCTGCACAGCCTCTGACCGCAAGTCCCTCCAACGCATTGTGAGGACAGCTGAGAAGATCATCGGAGTCTCTCTCCCCTCCGTCATGGACATTTACACTGCCTGCTGCATCCGCAAAGCAACCAGCATTGTGGATGACTCCACCCACCCTTCACACAGACTGTTCTCCCTCCTGCCATCAGGAAGAAGGTACCGCAGCATCCGGTCCAACACGACCAGACTCTGCAACAGCTTCTTCCCCCAAGCCATCAGACTCCTCAACACAACTCAACTTCTGAACTGATGTCTTTCTGGTACATGTACACTCTCCCTCTCTCTCTCTTTCCAACCATTTACCCCAGATAACATGGGAAGCATTTTTTTGCACAAGCATTTGCACTAATAACTTTACTACCTCACTGGACTCTATTTATCGCACATTGCACAACTTGCACACTACAGTCATTATTTATTATCCTCTGTCTGTACTGTGTTGTCTGTCCGCACTTGTTTGTTTGTGTTGCACTTGTGTTTTGTATGCACTGTCTATGTTGCACCATGGTCCTGGAGGAACGTTGTTTCGTTTCACTGTGTACTCTGTATGTAGTTGAAATGACAATAAACCCACTTGACTTGACTTGACTTGAGGAGGAGGCCGCCCAGGTGCCAGTGTGTATAAGCCACTAATGAGACCACCTTTGTTTGTCTCATCTGTAGTCTTAGGGTGTCCTTTCCTGGACTTCTAACCATTCCTTCATCAGGCCTCCATGGTTTCAGATATGCTCCTCACCTCTGGAACTCTCTTCCCTCGCAGACAATCCAACTCTTTTTTCTGAGTTTGACCTCTTAAACCTCTTCAAATCCCATTTCCCTCACACACCACACACCCAGACATAGTCTAACTTCACTATTCTGTCTCTACTGTTGCCCTACGCCCTTGTACTGTTGTTACTCCTTCAATACTCTCTTCTATGTTTAAACCAAGCACCTAATATTGTAAGGTTCCTCTCGTGCCACCAAAATAGCTCCTACCTGTTGAGGCATGGACTCCACTCTCCTGTGGTATCTGGACACCTTCAGAGGTTAGCTGTAGACCCTGTAGATCAAATCAATGAGCCCTGGGAGCCCATGACCCTGTCGCCAGTTCACCAGTTGTCCTTCCTTGGAGCATTTTGGTTGGTACTGATCACCGCATACCGGGAACATACCACAAGACCTGCCTGAAGTTTTGGAGATGACCCTCTGACCCTCCAGTCGTCTAGAACATCACATGTTGATTCTTGTCAAAGTGTCTCAGGTTCTTACGCCTTCAAAGACTGACTGTTCACTCGCTGCCTGATATGTAGATCCCACCTCTTGGCACTAGAAGAAGGCATTCAACTGTGGTCCAGTGCCCTGCTCAATCAGAACACCAGCAGAACATCCTCACACATTCAACACAAATCTAGGACCCATGGACCACACCGTGGACCTTCTTGATAACATGTACGTTAAGTCTGTCTGTCTAACAGTCTGAGGGCAGTGGGGCCAGAATCCACAGAAGGTACACTGGCTCAGTTAGTTAATGAGTTAAATAATGGTTGATTCATCGTTTTCAGTAAACAACAAAAGGAAGCAAACAAGTGCAAAAAAAGCTCCACGTCTGTTTGGCGGAACGACGGGTTGCTGAGTTCAGGGCTTTTCTGCGAATCTGCGGCAGATCATTCCGGATCTTTACAGCTCTTAGAAGCTGCTGCCAAGCCTCCGGCCCGCCTCCATGGCAACCACATGCTCGACTGAAGACAGAGAAAATCACACATAATTAGAGAGCCTGGACATACGCTGCCATCTCAATCAAGCAGCAGGGCCATAAGAATGCGAACCCATGTTCCACACGCATGACAAAGCAGCACTCCTTCCACCTTCTGCAGGACCAGACTTCAGGGCTTCATGCTCAGGTTGAAGCCTGGAAGTCTTTAGTGGTCAGGAAATTTAACAGCAATACAATGGGAAAATGCGGGGATCTTCGCTGAAGGCCCTTCAAAATAATTGCGGTTGAACTGCTTCATTTGAAACGGTCGATTTATCTCCCGAATTTGCATTTCTGGGGGTTCTGGGATCTTGGTTTATGAATAGAAACAACATCACATTTTAGGTGCAGAGACTGGAGACCAAATGTAAAGACTTCAGAAATGAAAGAACTGTGATTGGATCTCTAGAGAACCATTTAATATGTGGTTCTGTACAGAATCGTTTTTTTTAGATTCTGAAAATCCCTAGAAAAGGTTATGGTACCAGTCTTAGAACATCTAAAGCATTGCTTCTGAAGGGTGGAAATTTATACAACAGTGGACACCATCATTTATTTATCTTCCTATCCACTTGTTCTGGTCTGGAGCCTACCAGGAGTCACTGGGAAGGCAGTGATACCCCTGGACAGGGCATCAGTCCATCACAAGGTACAGCATGGCCAATTCACCTACCATGTGTTTTTGGGAGAAAACCAGCAACACACCAGAATATACCAACGTCCTTACAGACTATCTGCTGCACTATTGTGCCATCTTTTCTATACATTACTGACAGTCATGTTATCTCAATAGACACATTAAAATAGAAAATAATCTACAAATGGTTCTTTTGATGCATTAGAACTTCTAGACTCGTATTCCGGACCTTGAATCTGGTCCTGGATTTTGTAAAGGGATTGGGAAGATCCATGTTTGGTCACCTTAAGAAGGGTTAAGTTTATATATATATATATATTACTGGAGGTCCAATAATAATAATACGTCCAGTGAAAAGTCCACTTTCTGGGTTCAGAGCCTGAATTGCCTGTGGGAAGAAACTGTTCCTCATCCTCTCTGCATTTACCTTCAGGGAGAATCACTTAACAATGAAGAGTAGGTACAGTGTAAACAGCTATAAGTGCTAATAGGTCAAACAAAACATGAGTTCCAGGTGTTGCCCTAGAGGAACCACAGTTAGAACGTTTTTATGAAGGCATTTCAATGCAGTTCTGTTTAAAGAAGCCCCCATGTCGAGTCTCTTTATGGCATCAAAATCACTCCAAATAGCATCTTTTTGGCACTGTTTTTTTTTTTTTACTTATTTCTTACTTTTTTTTACTAATTATTCAGAGTGTAAGGACATGTGTTTGCATGCTGAATGTGTTCCCGGTACTGTGTTTCACTGTACGTGGAGATCAATGGAGCTGTGAGGACATTGTTTTTTCGATTAGGTGAAGATGAAAAGCTCAGGATGAAGGTTCTGTGTGGTTTATATTAGAAGTGTCTTTAGAAACGAATTTTCTGAAAATAAGAAATTTCACAATTTGCTACACATGGGAACTTTATTCAGCCACAGACAAATGTATTTGTTTTCTCATCTGCTGACTTGAGATGCCTGAAGGAATACTAAGCAGAAACTGTCTGGTGGTCAATAAAACTGTAAAAAAAGAAAAAAAAGAAAAAGAAACTCATTTTTGCTTCAGCAAAGCAGCTCACTCACGGTTTTACACTGAATCAATGTGGTGTGTGACAGGCTGCCTTGCAATCAAATCCACAGAGTATGTGAATTGGGGTCCAGTTGATATAGAGCTATTTCAGACGTTAGTCAACCCCTTAAACAGCCTATGGACCGCCGCTGGGCCGAAAGTGCTATTACACACTTCTATTACCAAACAATAACTTTGTACAGACGTCCCTGTAGTAACTGAGTAATACACATTAGTTGGTAATAAGCCTTCAAGGGGTTAACTGGAGAGCTGGTCTAGAACTATGGGATTATTTGAGAGGTTAAAATGCTGTGTTTAGGCCTGTTTAACCTCTTAACACAGCAAGAAAGGCTCATTGCTCACTAAGGTGTATTACTCAGTAACTACAGGGACCTCTGTACAAACTGGTAGGGCTATTCTCTGCTAATAGATGGGTGTATTAACACTTTCAGCCCACTGGTGAGCCATAGGCTGTTTAAGGTATTAAAAAAGTTCTTTATCTTGTAATGACCGTGGAACCCTTTTTTTAAAGGTTCTACACTACATGTCCAAATGTTTGTGGACACCCCTAATGAATGCATGTAGTTACTTTAAGATGCACCTGGGCTCTGAGTGGTTTTATAGTCTAATGCACTACCACTACAGCCCGGGGGTCACAAGTTGGAATCCCCATCTGTGCCACTTTGCCATCAGCAGTCGGAGTCTGAGAGAGCACAATTGTTTGTGCTCTTTTCGGATAGGTAGATTGCGGTTTCTCTTCTCATCAGCAATGTTAGCCACCATGAACATCTGTTAGCTAGTGAGGGGGAATCAGGAACCTGGCACTTCCCTCAGTGGTAGTTGGAAAAGAGGCGGTGGCTAGTTTGGCATGGATCACAGGAGACATGTGTTAAGTCCTTACCCTCCTAATGTTGGGGAAGTTGCTAGTGCTAGGGGGAGCTATGAATGGGTGGGTTATTTGGAAGTACCAAAGTGAGAGAAAAAGGGTGGAGAACTACCCTGAACCCTATAGAAACAGGTGGAGAAAAAACAAGCCCACTGTAGTTGCGAATTTAGCAACATGCTAGGTTGGATTAAAAGGTAAAGCAAGCAAAAGCCGGATGCAGACTGTGGACAACACTCCTAAGACCGCTCACTCGACTCAGATATGAGGCTTTATGCTCTAAACCTGTGTGATTTGACCATTGGTTCTTAGGTCATTTGAATGGATTGCTTTCTAGCGTAGCGGCCTTTAACTTGAGCAGATGTGTCCTTCCTGGTTTGGCCGTTTTTCATAATTAGTGAGTGTTTTGCCACTAAAGTGGGCGTGTCCCAGTGGGAACGTGGCATCAATGCACACCCTCTACTGAGATGCACCCATTGTGTCTACATAACTATAAAAAATCATATGTATTTTCATATTGCATTTGAGTTACACTATGTTTCGTAAAGGTAAAAATTAATCATAATGATTAATTGACTTTCTATTAATTGTGAATTATTTAATTGCATTCCTCATCCAGGTGAATCCTTTTACAGTCGTTCCCGGTTCTTTGGATACAGTGCACTCCATCTGTTTTTAACCAGCGCAGGCGACTCGAGTGCCCTCCAAGTCAGGACATCTCACTCACCGCTGTTCCCGTCCTTCGGTCACTATGGTTACGGCTGGCTATGCGACGTGCAGATTGGCCAGCAGACCTCCCAGAAAGCCTTGTGAGAGCAGTAATGTCTTCATCCTCCATTAACAATACCAGGAACTCATAACCAGCAAGCTGTGTGAGTCAGAGGCTTCTGTCCCATCGATGTAATCAGCGGAAGAAAAGAGGAACCGTTACTATGGCGATACAACAACAGTTTTATTAGATTAACTTAGATTTAGTCTGATTTGGGGTTTTACACTTTGAGATGGGTTCTTTTGATGGGCTACTCACCAGTATCCTGTATGGAGGACAGTCGGCCATGGTGACTTTGACCCCATCCATGCAGAGTGTTTGTAACGCTGCTTCTTTACCTCCCAGTGATGATTCTGTATCTTACTTCTTAGCTTGTCCAAAAAAGCATGTGTATAGAGTGTCCTTCCGCTTCCTGACTGTAGGGGAAACCCAGGAGCAAGAAATGCCAATATTGCTTATAATCTGGCCCCAGAGTAGCTGTTGCGGCCTGCTTGTGGTCATGGAGGACGGCATGGTGGTTCAGCAGGTAGTACAGATGGGTCCAGTCGGTATCTGGGAGGAGATTGGTGTGTTCTCCCCGTGTCCATGTGAGTCCCTGTGTCCATCTCCCACCTCCACCTCCAAAACACATGGTAGGTAAACTGGCTATGCTAAATTGTCCCCAGGTTTGTGTGTGTGATGGACTGGTGCCCTATCTAGAGGGTATTCCTGCCCAGTCATTCTTGGAGCCCTGGGTAGGCTCCAGACCTACTGTGACCGGATATAGAACTGGAGCTTTCTGTGGGCTTCACTGTTCAATACTGAATGCAATCAAATCCACACAGAAATGGCCCAAAATTTAATAAAAAGTCAGGATAAACTCTTTTTTGATATCTTTGATTTTCTTAAAAACAAAAAATGATCAGGTGTCCCAATACTTTTGTCCATATAGTGTACATTTTTGGTTCCTAATATATGGCATTTCTCTCAAAGAACCTGTTGAAGCACATTTATTATTACACATTATATATATAAGCTGGACAGAAGAAGCTCCATGCTGCCTTCATAGCTGCCTACAACGGTTTTACGGATGGCTGTGGCATCACCATGGGTCACACGCTTCTTTCACTTCAGATGCCGCTTCTGGATCTCTCAACAAACGCACGTGTACAGTTGTCCACAAGGGGGCGCTCAAAGTGGAATTTGTATTTGAGGCAGTGAAGTAAAAGTGAATTACACATCCCAAACTGTAGGGGGGGCACAAGAGCCAAAAGCACAATTTCTCACATAATGCTGCTTTAACATAGTCCGTGTCCAGATTGGGCTCCCGAACAGATGCTGATTGCTAATTATTATGGATTTGCTCATTAACATGTGGATTCTGATTGGCTTCGTTATGGTGCAGATTATTATGGGTTGCTGCTGAGAGGAAATGTGGAGCTATGGAGGCCTCACTGTTAGTTAGTTGAAAGAAAAGGGCCGTAAGAGATGGGCTGACCATGACTTTCCACCGTGAGTCAGAATATTTGAATAATCAAACTTTTGTGTTGCAGAGCTGCTTGGTTAATGAGGTCTTTCATCTGTACTTTTATCAACCAAAAAAACACACAACATGGCCTGAGACCATGCGGTACCGTACTTACCCGAGCACCCTGGAGTAAATGTAATCTGGAGAACATGCGAGGCAGAAAATGAAGGTTTTATCTGGCGGTGAGGACGAAAATATTCCATATTCATTTCCTCTGCTTGCTGCAGACTGGAGAGGGTTTGAATAGGGATCTGTGTTAAATAAATATATTGATACAGGGCTCTGCATGGGGGCTGAGAAATTATTGATAATAATGAGAATCCCATATTTTTTTGTCTTTTCCCCGCACCAAAAAAAATCTTTTTTCCAGACGTCCTTTAATTCCATAACATAAACCAGGACAAAGAAGCAAAGATTGTAAAAAAAAAACATAAAATAAAATAAAAATAAATAAAAAATAATAAAGATCTCCCGGGTCCTCAGAAAAAGTCCTCTCATTAGGAAATCGAAGCTCACAAGACGTTTCTCTCAGGGACCCGTCTGAGAAGTTTGAGAAATGTGCTTGTCAAAAAAAAAAAAAAAAAAAAAAAAAAAAAAAAAAAAAAAAAGGCCCTCAGAAGGGACAAAAGAAGCAGCAGCAGAAGTACAGAGAGGCAGCGAGTAGAGGCAGCGAGAGGCTTTCTGAAGAGATAATCAGGCCAAGCTTGGCTTTGGTAGGGACCAAAGGTCAAGGCTGGATGTGGATTGAAGGTGTGGACGTGGCTAGGAGCTGCTTAAAAGCCCTTTCTCCACTGACCAATCCCCAATTTTTCCTTTTGTTGTCCTAGAGGCCTGCAGGAAGCTGCTGGACTCGAAAGCAGGGGTTCATGGTACCATCTGCACTGTCCACAAGGTTGAAGTCCCTTGTTTGTTTATTTATTTACTTATTTAGAATAGTGGTGGTGTTGGTGGTGAATGATTTAAAAGTTTGGAATGGCTTGTTTAGGATGGTGGTGGGTGGACAGTAGTGGTGGCAGAGCTAGCTCTACCTTTAGGAAAAAAGAGAAAATCCTTGTACTATTATCTTGACTAAACCATTGTACCATCATCTTCAGGGTGAATCTGGCCTAAATACAGTCAAAATTCCCGGACAACACAAGACACTCTCAGCACATTCTCCTTGAACTTGTTACATAAAATAACCATGTGCCCCACTTTCCCCTAAGCGTTTCCAATAGCTGTCATGTCTGATGCAGCTGTAACAGTGTAGTACAGTATACGTCTAATCCTCGACCTCACCTATGGATTCCAGAATGAACCGCAATGCTAAAGCGTCAGTTGCAGGTATCGGCCACAACTGATAATTAATTCCTATCGCAACCTTGTTAATTATCAACCAGCCAGAACATTCGAACTGCTTCCTCTTTAGTGTGTGTTAGTGTGTGTGTGTGGTTGTTTGGCTCCGTGAGGCGCTGCCAATGACAAGGATTGCTTTTGTCAAGTCGGAAGCCCGTCTAAAAGCCATTCTAATAAATTTCTGTCACTCAGGCTATCCATCAGCGGCCTCTCACGGTGCTTACTGTACAGCCGGCGAATTACAATAAACCCGAACCTGGAGATAAAAGACTCGGGAAGCAGAGACAGCACAGCCCAGGCCCATGCAAATCAGCCCAAAGATAAAGTGCGTCAGGTATACCGGAGGACGTCTTAATGAATTATAGATACAAACAACACACGCAGCTAAACGGCTTCCAGATTTAGCCACCGCTAGCAAAGACTTCCTTTGTCCTCTGAATGGTTATTTATTACTACATAGATTCAAACAGCAGTGACGGAAAGTTGACTCATTCTCCTGAAGCGATTCTTTTGAACTGAATCGGTTTAAATGAATCAGATGTGCAATTCCACCGATTACGTTTTGTGGTTAGACCGGCTCATGTCGAGTCAAACACAATGACGTATACATCAAGACTGGTTCATCAACCAGGTGGTGATAAACCACCTCATGCTCATGAGCCGGACATTTTTAAGAACTAATGAAGACAAGGTAATATGGCTCATGTTGAGCCAAACACATTTGAGAAGTAGACGTAAACCGGATCATATTGAGATAAACAGGTTCGAGAACTGTCAAGGTAGACCGGCTCATATTGAGGTGAACAGATTCAAGAACCGACAAGGTAGACCGGCTCATATTGAGGTGAACAGATTCAAGAACCGACAAGGTAGACGGGCTCATATTGAGGTGAACAGATTCAAGAACCGACAAGGTAGACCGGCTCATATTGAGGTGAACAGATTCAAGTACCGACAAGGTAGACCGGCTCATATTGAGGTGAACAGATTCAAGAACCGACAAGGTAGACCGGCTCATATTGAGGTGAACAGATTCAAGTACCGACAAGGTAGACCGGCTCTTCCTGAGGTAAACAGGTTCAAGAACCGGCAAGGTAAATCGCTCCTATTGAGGTGAACAGGTTCGAGAACCGGCAATGTAGACCAGCTCATATTGAGGTGAACAGATTCAAGAATCGACAAGGTAGACCAGCTCATATTGAGGTGAACAGATTCAAGAATCGACAAGGTAGACCAGCTCATATTGAGGTGAACAGATTCAAGAATCGACAATGTAGACCAGCTCATATTGAGGTGAACAGGTTCGAGAACCGGCAATGTAGACCGGCTCATATTGAGGTGAACAGGTTCGAGAACCGGCACTGTAGACCGGCTCATATTGAGGTAAACAGGTTCAAGAACCGACAAGGTAAATCGCTCTTATTGAGGTGAACAGGTTCAAGAACCATCAGAATCTGGTGGTCTTGGCCTCTGAAGATCAACAAGACATTAGCAGCTTTGCTCACATGTCCACTCTAGGTTTTCGACCTCTCTTAAACATTTTCACTGGGCTTCAGAACAGCCCACCGGGGGGCAGTGAGCATGTCTGGAAGTTCTAGACTTCTAGAATGGGCCGCAAAGCTAGTTTGCTCTTTGCGCAAAAGCTAAAACATGTGAACTCTGTGTGACCCTGCCGTCTGCCTCAGCACGCTGTTTACCTGCACAGAGCCAGCGTTTCTGTTCAGCACCACGTCACGTCTCTGAATGAGCCGACCGAAGACACTAGCACTTACTGAGCTTCATTCTGGAGGAGAACGAATCCGGCGTGCTGAATTTCCCCCACTCTAATGATTAGCAACATTAGCAACATTAGCAACATTAGCGAGTTTAGCATTTCTAATTACACATAAGGGTAGCCTATCGCTCAGCCCTGCGTTCACTCCGGTTCAGATTAGCTCTCGTTTTATTGGACGGCTCGTTAAAAAATATCACACGGTGGGCGGAGTTTTTCAGCTGGAGTTGAGCGTGGTTAAACTGGATGGAGTGGGAACTCTGGTGAGTGTGTTTGGGTGAATTATGGGAGTATTTGGGAAAGGGCAGCAGTTTTGGCCATCGGTTACGACTATCTAACGCTATAGTGCAGTGGGCTTGACCACGCTTGGTGCGGCTCGTCCTCCACCCTCCACGCTCATGACGGTTTCTGTGGAGCCGTACAGCCGCGGAGTCATAAACTGACTGGCTTATTGTTTCAGCAGCGCAAATCCGGGGCTTTTTTTCTGTATTTCCACATTAAAGATGCAGGCTGATGAAATATTAAGGCCTCCTGCAGTGTGAAGCCGAGGAACAGGAGGAAAAGGGCTTAGCTTGTAGCTCGGCGTCAGGGTGTGTGTATGTGTGTGTGTGTGTGTGTGGGTGGGTGCGGCACTGTGGCGTTTGGGGGGAAAGCTGGAAATGAACTAGGATTGTTTGGGCTTTCTGTCTGACTGACTCTCTCGCCTTCTCCCGGGCACAGAACACACACCAAACACACTCTTACATGCAAACACAACCTCTCTCTCTCTCTCTCTCTCTCTCTCTCTTGATCTGTCTCTCACATGCAAACCCTTTTAAATGCAAACACACCCTGAAACCCTCATCTTCCACTTTCCCACACATACACACACACACACATACACACACACATGTGCTTGTCTTCAGTTGTGTGTTACAGGTGCAGTATATAACCAAAACATTAAGACCACCTGCCCAGCATACTCTCTTCTACAAGGCCTCAGAATCCTGACATGTGGTCCTGACATGTCCACTCTGGGGGCTTCTGATGGTGGACAGGTGTTAGCATGGTTCCTTTGACTGGTCTGAAACCTACGCAGCCCCGTAGGCAGCAGGGGGCGCTGCACAATAACTTGGGAGACTGCAGCCATTCTGTTGGTTCGGACCAGGCGGGGAACCTCTCATAGCGCTCTGGTGAGCTTTCAGTGCCTGCGATACCTTGTCACCACTGCTGGTAGGTACTGACCACCCCCCACAAGGCCTTTTTGGAGATCCTCTGGTCCAGATACCTGGTCGTGAAGCTCTGTCCGTCGTTAGAATCCAGCAGATATGGCACACCTTCACCTGCGCCTCTGTCTATGAACTGAGGAACTGATGAGAGGGTCTAACTTCCATCACTCTGTTCTGCTTGTATTGGGTTCGCTGCTGTTCTACTGTAGAACACTGTGCTGTATTACAGTGCATTCTATTCTATTCTATTCTGTTCTACTCTATTCTATTCTATAGTAGTTTGTTCATTCTGTTCTAGTTTATTATATTCTACTGTCCTCTATTGATCTGTCATATTCTATTTTATTATATTCGAATGTATTCTGTTCTACTCTATTCTATTTTATTCTATTATATTCTATTATGTTCTACCTTATTCAGTTCTATTGTTTTATTCTGTTAATTTCTATCATGTTCTGTTTTATTATAGTCTGCTCTGCTGTTCTGTTTCTGTTCTATTCTATTGTACTCTAATATATTCTGTTCTACTTTATTCCGTTCTATTCTATTCTGTTTTATTCTATTCTATTGTGTTATATTCTGTCCTATTCGGGTCTACTCTATTCTGTTCTATTCTATTCTGTTTTATTCTATTATATGATATGCTGTTCTACTCAATTCTGTTCTGTTTTCCATTCTATTCTATTATTTCCTTGTTTTTTTCTATTTTATTGTATTCTACTCTGTTCTACTCTAATCTATTTTGTTCTATTCTACTCTGTTCTGTTTTATTAGTCTGCTCTGCTGTTCTGTTTTCTGTTCTGTTTTATTCTATTCTGTTTTATTTCACTATATTATATTCTGTTCTGTTCTATTTTATTCTATTATATTCTTTTGTGTTCTACTTTATTCCATTCTATTATATTGTTTTATTCTATTCTGCTCTATTATGTTCTATTCTATTCTGTTTTATTCTCTTATATTATATGCCATTCTACTTGTTTTCCATTCCATTCTATTAGTTATTAGTATTAGTTTTATTGTTATAATATTATAGTTTGTTTCTATTCTATTGCATTCTACTCTGTTCTACTCAAATCTATTTTGTTTTATTCTACTCAATTCTGTTCTGATTTATTAGTCTGCTGAGTTCTGTTGTCTGTTCTGTTTTATTCTACTATATTATATTCTGTTCCTCTTGATTCTGCTGTTTTCTATTCTCTTATTTTCTGTTTTTTCTGCTCAGTTCTACTCTATTCTATTCTGTTCTATTATATTCAGTGCTGTTCTGTTCTACTGTTGTTTAACATTCTATACTATTCTTTTCTATTCAATTTGTTTTATTAGAAACTGTTCTACTCTATTATATTCTGTTCTGTACTATTATTCTGTTATATTCTATTGTACTTTGTTCTGTTAAATTCTATTTTTAAGTTAGATTCTATTTTATTTAGTTCTATTCTATTTTATTCTATTCAATACAAACACAATTAAATGCAAACACCAATTTAAAAAACACACACACACCTCCCCACACACCTTCTCTAACTACTTCAGAACACACACACACACACACACACACACACACACACACACACACACTCCTATCCCCAAAAACACCTACACATACACACTCTCACACTTGCATGCAAACACTAAATCACATACAAACACTACACACACAACCACACCCTGCTCATTGGAAAACACACACACACATACACACAAACACACACACACACACACACATACGTGCCCTCATGCAAACACCTTTCCCCGGTGGGGCGCTGACGCTGTGAGATAGACAGGTAGATACATTAGTGGAACGCAGCAGCAGGTGACAGACAGACAGGCAATGGCCTACTTCTCTCCATCACACACACACACACATACACACACACACACTCCTGCCACAAACACAGATACAGCCAGATAAGCACAGCGCAAATCCGTCACGCGCCGCAGACCCCCTCGCCGAGCGTTCAGGACACACACAAACACACACAGAACCACGCAGTAAACTGCACAACAAAAGGACCGTCCCTATCTCCGACAGCATGACAGACACTGAATGCGGCTTTCCATTACAAAGCCTCCGGCAGACAGGCGCCCAGACCCAACGCGATTCAATCACTCGTTTGCTCGCTTGTTTATTTGTTTACTATATGGGAAAAAATAAATAAACGCGACTGTGTCTGTACACCGCTGTAGACATCCATCAGATTGCAGCCTACGGCTGTTATTCAGCCTCTAGTCCTACAGGGCTGCACACAACACTGCACCGCTCAGTGTCCTCTCTGACTTAACACGCCTGATTCACCTCATTAAAGCGATAGTCTGGTGAATCCAGTAATACAGTCTTAATAACTGTAGTTAATAACTGATTGGTGCAGTTATTTATCTGTCTACTCAGGCTTTAGTAGAGTTCAGTAACACTGAGATCAATAACTGATCAGCACAGTGATTTATCAGTCTACTCAGGCTTTAGTAGAGCTCAGTAACACTGAGATCAATAACTGATCAGCACAGTGATTTATCAGTCTACTCAGGCTTTAGTAGAGCTCAGTAACACTGAGATCAATAACTGATCAGCACAGTGATTTATCAGTCTACTCAGGCTTTAGTAGAGCTCAGTAACACTGAGATCAATAACTGATCAGCACAGTGATTTATCAGTCTACTCAGGCTTTAGTAGAGCTCAGTATCACTGAGATAAATAGCTGATCAGCACAGTGATTTATCAGTCTACTCAGGCTTTAGTAGAGCTCAGTAACACTGAGATCAATAACTGATCAGCACAGTGATTTATCAGTCTACTCAGGCTTTATTAGAGCTCAGTAACACTGAGATCAATAACTGATCAGCACAGTGATTTATCAGTCTACTCAGGCTTTATTAGAGCTCAGTAACACTGAGATTAATAACTGATCAGCACAGTGATTTATCAGTCTACTCAGGCTTTATTAGAGCTCAGTAACACTGAGATCAATAACTGATCAGCACAGTGATTTATCAGTCTACTCAGGCTTTATTAGAGCTCAGTAACACTGAGATCAATAACTGATCAGCACAGTGATTTATCAGTTTACTCAGGCTTTATTAGAGCTCAGTAACACTGAGATCAATAACTGATCAGCACAGTGATTTATCAGTCTACTCAGGCTTTATTAGAGCTCAGTAACACTGAGATCAATAACTGATCAGCACAGTGATTTATCAGTTTACTCAGACTTTAATAGAGCTCAGTAACACTGAGATTAATAACTGATCAGCACAGTGATTTATCAGTCTACTCAGTCTTTAGTAGAGCTCAGTAACACTGAGATCAATAACTGATCAGTACAGTGATTTATCAGTCTACTCAGGCTTTAGTAGAGCTCCTGAACACTGAGATCAATAACTGATCAGCACAGTGATTTATCAGTCTACTCAGACTTTAGAAGAGCATGTTTTTAAATGACAGTTATTTTTTCGAAGGTCTTGATTCAAGCCTCAGAGCTTATTTTGTGAAGCCCGGACATCTCCAGATTGTTTAGTTTAGGCATGCAAAAGTACTTTAGTCTCCAGCCTCTCTCTCTGAGAGTGTGTAAAAGGCTCGGACCGCCCCTGGCTGAAAGAGCCACACTCCCTCCTTCACCATCCCGGAGAGAGTCGCTAATAAATAGCAGTGCTGTACGATGGCCTATTTCCCCTGCAGATCCATCAGTCACAGCACAGCACACAGGGCCCCGAGCCTCAGCACTCTAACGGCTACTGCCAAGTCTGCACAGCACAGCCACACAGACGGGGAAGAAACGCTGTGACGCATCAAACTGAAAAGCTGACCGTTCAGCTGCTCTGGTTTCAGAACGTTATTGTTTAGCGCTGTTTGACCAGAGGTGCCCAAACTTTTGCAGTGAGTGTATACCATATACATTCACTGAATTCTGTCCTGATGCACAAAATAATCACAAACCATAGACCATTAAAGTGTCTAGGCCAGATTTGTCAGTAATAGAAATTCTCAGGATTTTTGTCCCACCCTGTGGTAAACAAACATACTCACAAACCCTATACTCACAAAAGGCCACAGCAGAATCGGTCAGGGTTATTAATAAGTAGAAATATGAATATTGCTATAAACACTTGCATGGAATTAAACCTAAGTCCCTAAAGTGATGGTGGTTGTTTTTTAAAAAGGCATAAATAATAAGCCAAAAAAGAAAAAAGAAAATGATACCATAAGATTATATGTTGAAGCCACACAATAATATATTGAGGCCACAAGATAATATATTGAAGCCATGAAAGTAATGTATTGAGGCCACAAACTCAGTTGCAGGCCACTTGATACCATAGTGAGGCCATAAAATTATATATTGAGGCCACAGGATATTATGTTGAGGCTACATGATAATATATTGAGGCCACAAGATAATCTATCTTGATACCATGAAAGTAATGTATTGAGGCCACAAACCCAGTTTCTAGTGGCCACTTAATACCATAGTGAGGCCATAAAATTATATATTGAGGCCCCAAGATATTATGTTGAGGCTACATGATAATATATTGAGGCCACAAGATAATATACTGAAGCCATGAAAGTAATGTATTGAGGCCAAAAACTCGGTTTCTAGTGGCCACTTCATAACATAGTGAGGCCACAAAATTATATATTGAGGCCCCAAGATAATATACTGGGGCTACAAGATAATATATTGAGGCCACAAGATAATATATTGAGGCTACATGATAGTATATTGAGGTCACTGCGCAATATTTTGAGGCCACCTGATAATATATCGATGCCACAAATTCAGTTTCTAGTTGCCACTAGATAACATAGTGAAGCCACTTGATAATATATTGAGGCCACAAGATAATATAATAAGGCCTGAAATTACATTTCTAGTGACCAACAAAATTAGATATTGAGACTAGAAACAAAAGAATTATGTTTCGGGTGGCCACAAATTATGGTAGTGACTACAAACTAATATATATTGAGGCCACGAAGTAATAAATGCATACAATATAATAACTGAGACCTACTGGCCAATAATATTCTATGAAATAATAAATTGGACAAGATAATATAGTAAGACAAGATGCATTGAGGCCTTAAAGTAAGTTTTGATTGGTAGCGACAAAATTTTTACTGTCGATATATTATCTTGTGGCCACGTCTTAATAAAAACAACCACAATACCAACTTCTGTAATAATAGAGCCCTAATAATAGCTGTGATCCTGATGTTGATGTGTTGATGTTTATCTCTGAGGTTTCCTCTCATCCAGCGTCGCTTCGTTAGGACACGAGAGCCGAGCAGTTTCTGCAGAACTCTGCCTCAGTCTGTTTGCAGGCGAAGCGAAGGCACTTCCAGCCCAAGCTAATTACAAAGCCCTGGATGAGCTGAATGTGTGTGTGGAGGAAGGAAACCACCACAGTGTGCAGTGCTCTAACTGGGAGCGTACCTGTGTTCCCAGGGCCCTGTATTCCTCCAGTTCTATATATAATACATCACACCCAGTGACAGCTGGTCATAATAGTGGGTAGGAGGGCTAAAAAAAAAAAACACCTACCATTAGCTCACACACTGTAGCGTCACATATAAGAGCCCATGCCCAGTTACAGCAATGAAGCTGGGAAGTGAGCTGACTAGCTATCGGCTTGTCACTCTCACAGTCTAATGCGAAAGTATGGACGCCCTTGTGCAATCACCATTTCTCCTCTGTGAGTGATGTGATTCTCACTGATGATGCTGCATTTCCCAACGTTCACACATGCTTATTCAGAATAGATCAGAAATCTTTCACAAACTGTCTCATTATTCCAAGATGCTGAGCCATTATTTTCAGTCCTAAACTCGCCTTCTTTTGAGATGCTTTTTCATTATTTATATTCTGTCACTAAGAATTTGAGTTATTGAATTACTCAATTTAATTATTTAATTCATTTAAGAGGCTATCTCACTGTTTTGAAATGCTCTCGTATTATTATGAGATACTATCATGATGTTTTCTCATTATTTAAAGAGCTATCTCATATTATTTTGAGATACTATTATCTTGAGATACTAGCTCATTATTTTGAGATACCAGCTCATTATTTGGAGATACTAGCTTCTTATTTTGAGATACTAGCTTATTATTTTGAGATACTATTATTTTGAGATACCAGCTAATTATTTTGAGATACTACCTCATTATTTTGAGATACTAGCTCATTATTTTCATTTTAAGATACTATTATTTTGAGATACTGACTCGTTATTTTCATTTAGAGATACTATTATTTTGAGATACTAGCTTATTTTTATTTTGAGATACTAGCTCATTATTTTCATTTTGAGATACTAGCTCGTTATTTTCATTTAGAGATACTATTATTTTGAGATACTAGCTTATTTTTATTTTGAGATACTAGCTCATTATTTTCATTTTGAGATACTATTATTTTGAGATACTAGCTTATTATTTTTATTTTGAGATAGTAGCTCATTATTTTGAGATACTAGCTCATTATTTTGATATACTAGCTCATTATTTTTATTTTGACATACTATTATTTTGAGATACTATTACTATAATTTCTGATTATTTTGAGATACTAGCTCATTATTTTAAGATACTATTTCACTATACTAATTTCAAGATACTAGCTCATTATTTTGAGATGCTTTCTTGTTACTTTGAGTTTTTCCTCATTCATTTCAAATACTGTGAGCATTTTGACATTTGAGATGATGATTTTATAATGCTTTTACATTATTTTGAGATACATTCCCATATTTTGAGATACTGTCTCCTAATTCTGAGATGCGTTCTGATTATTTTATAAATACACTTATAAATAGACTTATAGACTTATCTTATGAATAGGCTACTCTCTATATTGAAATGCCTTTTTGTTATTATGAGAGACTCGTTATTTTGAGATGTCATTTTGAGACACTATCATTATTTTGAAGAGCTCTCATTTCTCATAATACTGTTTATATTAATATATTTCTATAATTGTCTTTTATCAGTTTAAGATGACTTAAGAATAACTCTAATTCTTACTGAAATTCTAATATGAATTAAATATATTAAGGTGAGGATGGGCTTCCCTACATTTCCTTTGTTTTTATCATTCATCTAGAAAAATACCCGTTTTCCAGATTTAATTCAGGACTATCTGTGCTCACTTCTCACCTAACTGAAAGGCCGAGCTTGTGCTGAACTAGGGGACATAGCTCACTTGATGATAGTGAGGTCTTTAAGGGTTGAGTTTGTAATTCTATCATCCTATTGACCGAGCTCAGTAATCATATGACAGCCAGCAGCTCCATCCATCAAAACGTTAGCAGAGGAAACGTTAGCATTGGGTTTCTTACCTCACGCTGGAGCTGCCTCTGATCTGATGCATTAAAAGCTTAATTAAGCCTTGAGGTTTAATATCAATTTGAGGGCTAATCGGGTCGGCCTGCGTCACTTGCGGAAAGCGGCAGAGCCTCTCAGGCGGTGGCTTAATTACTCGTTGGAGATGCTACATTCGGCTCATGATGCAACTTTCACACCTTCTTATCCGCCGCTTCACAGCCTTCATTAGAGCCACTCCAGACTCGGCCATGACGGTTGTTTTAGGGATCTTGCCGGACTGTAAACGTGGGTAATGAGATGTGATCAGCCTCCGTGAATTAAAGACCCATATTTTACACTTTTTACTCAATTATGAGGAAGAGTTGTGCGTGAGGCAAGCCAGGCTTCTCCCCTTCACCTTCCTGCACAACTCCACCAGAGATCTGAACAGTAAAGCTGCAACGCAATCCCAGTATTACGGCTGCTCATTGCAAAGCAGCCTACCTTTTAGCCAAAAGTTTGTGGACACAGCTCTATTTGCCAACCATGTCGGATGAGCTTTTGGACCAACCATCTTTTGGGCAAAGGTTTTATCACCCCACATTTTACCACACACCTATACTATAGCAACACCTTAACAACCACCTAGCAACACATTTGTAAACAGCTATACCATATCTACACCTTATCAACCACCTAGCAATACCTTAGCAACCAACACCTATAACCATAGCAACACCCTAGCAACCAACAGCCATACCATAGCAACTCCTTAACAACCACCTAGCCACAATGCCATAGCTATCAAAACTCATACCATAGAAACACCTTAACAGCCACCTAGCAACACCTTAGCAACCAACACCTATACCATATCAACTCCTTTACAACCACCTAGCCACACCCTAGCGACCAACAGCCATGCCATAGCAACTCCTTAATAACCACCTAGCAACGCCATAGCTCCCAAAACTCATATCATAGCAACACCTTAACAGCCACCTGGCAACACCTTAGCAACCAACACCTATACCATAGCAATACCTTAGCAAACACCTTAGCAACCAACACCTATAACTATAGCAACACCCTAGCAATCAACAGCCATACCATAGCAACTCCTTAACAGCCACCTAGCAACGCCATAGCTCCCAAAACTCATATCATAGCAACACCTTAACAGCCACCTAGCAACATCTTAGCAACCAACACCTATACCATAGGAACATCTTAGAAACACCTTAGCAGCCAACACCTATAACCATAGCAACACCTTAGCAACCAATACCCATAGCATAGCAACACCTTTACAACAGTGTAGCTACGGCTCTCTACAACAGGGCATTTATAATTATTTTATAATTAATTAATTATTATCTAAATAATTTAATTATGTGGACGTTTGCACTCCGATTGATCCTCATTTCAGGTCTCGCAGTTGTATTATAATGGAAGGAGGCCTGGAGAAGGGAGGTTACCCTGAGTGCAGATGGATTTAGGGACACTGCTGCAGTTAACGTAGGAAATGCTGCAGACTAATCCCCACCTGTTTACGCTCTTTGCTATGTTTTTTTATAGCTGGCTCGACATGCCCGCTGTTTCTGCGATGCAGCAAACCCACCAAACAAAGAAATATTGCTCGTTTACATGTTCAGAAATAGAACCAGAGGTGCGATACTTCTCACCTGGCTCCTTTTCTCCTACAGGCTTCTCCTTCTCTTGTCTCTCCTGGCTGATAAATGTTATTTACATGGGAGAGGAAGCGTCGTGAGCGCTCAGAGTGAAGCACCTGGCCGCTCGCAGGCAGAGACAGAGTGCTCCCAGATAGAAATCCAACAACGCTATCTATCTGGCTTATTAGACTTGCCCCTCAGGAATCAAGTGAACGGAGCACGGGCCGGGCCATTATGTAGGCCAGCCGCTCTGCGAAAGGCCATGACGGCGCAACGACGGTATTAACATGGCTCTCTCTGAGCTCAGGAGCTGAGCGACGCCACAGCGAGGAGAAACACACTGTAAAAGATGAAGCTGTAGAAGTGAGATCCTCTTAAATCTGGTTGAAATATGTGATATTTCTACTTGTTTTAAGTGATTTCATCCACTGAAAGTTTCTTATTTCACATTTTTGTTTGTTTTAAGTGTTTTTTCCTGAATTAGGCATATAGTATAAAATAAGACACTTTTTGTAGATCAAATCACTTAAAACTGGTACAAATAAGTTAATAAATCATACCATAGAGGTTATGCACCTCACAGTTGTCGGGAGTCACTGCAGCCTAACAAATATATTATTGTTTTGTGTTTATTTTTATATTTATATACGATATTTATGAGGATTTCACTTGCTAAGATGTCATGTTTTGCAGTGCAGAGTAAAGCTCACTCAATTATTTAAAGGGCTGATATCAGGGGGAAAATCCTCATTTTTGTCAAATAAAATCTGAGATTGTTTCAAAACATTCCTGGTTAAAAGTAAATAAAAATAAAAATAAACAACAACAACAAAAGTTTTTGTGATGTCACAAAAAAAACAACAACAACACATGTAAACATATCCATTTACTAAACCTACAGCAGTATAGCCCATTTAGGCTACGGTTATGAGGAGTGTTTCAGCCCGGTATGCTTTTGGAATGAGGCATAATACAGAGCATCCAATCAGAAAAGAGCTCATTTAAATATATGTCTTAAAGGCATAGTAATAAAAACTAAACAAAAACATATTTGCCTTGCAAGTTTTCTCTATGCAAGTGCTTGTCTTTGGAGATAATAATAATAATAATAATAATAATAGAGCCTGTTCCTGTGGTGTACTGTAGTGAGAAACTGGTTGCATATATATATATATATACTTGGCAACACCTGGCCAATTACCTGAGACACCATAGCTACCACCTGGCATACCATAGCAACTGCCTTGCAACACCCTAGAAACCACTTCATGGTTGCTAAGTGGTCGCTATGATGTTGCTAAGTGGTTGCTATGGTGTTGCTAAGTGGTTGCTATGGTGTTGCTCTGTAATTGCTATGGTATCCCAAGTGTTTGCCATTGTGTCCCAGATGAGTGCTATGGTATCCCAGGTGGTTGCTATGGTGTTGCCAAGTGCTTACTATATGGGCACTGCTATAGCACCCATCTAGTAAGCACTTGGCAACAACATAGCAACCACCTGGGATACCATAGCAATCACCGAGCAACACCATAAAAAATGACTTAGCAACACCATAGCAACCACTTAGCAACCAAGAAGCAATACCAGCACAACCACTTGATATACCATAGTAACCACCTAGCAACATCACAGCAACCACCCAGCAAAAAAAACAACAACTTTTCATCCTATTGAGCACATAGCGACACCCTAGCAACTGCCTAAAAGTGGGATCCCCCCTTCTCTCTTCTCAGTGGTTCTTTTGCCACCACTGCCAGCTCTATCAGAGGGAACGTTATTATGACAAAAATCCTCCCACCCCGTCACCTGCTTCCAGTCGACTGGCGTACCGGAAGCAGGCGAACCGGCGACGGACGGACCACACGCACTCTCTCCCTCCCTCTCGCGCGCACACGCACACGCACACGCACACGCACACTGCATCATGGCGATGCTAATGCAGTTACATCATGGCAGCTAAATGAATAATACACAGCGAAGGCCGGGGTGGGGTTGCACTCAGCCGGTGATGCAATCGAAGGCAGGTAGGAGAACACTGCACTGGTGCAGTTTAATGAAGATTGTGTCTGATGTGTGTGTAATAGCACAGGGAGTCGAACAGGGTGGTATGGAGGCCGGGCAGGAAAGCATGGCATCGAGAGAGAGCTTGATTGTAAATATTGGAACTCTGGTGAGAAGCGAGGTAGGGAGGGTGGCGTAATTGATCACAGCATAGTCTTTTTTTAAAACGTTCAAAGGAGAGCTCCTCAGCTTGATGGATTAAAGGCAAGGCGAAGCACGGGCCGGTGCGCCTTCAGGGGGATGGAAGTAGACTAATACCCACTTTGTCCCCAGGCTGAGTGAAGTGGCACGCACCACTAATGTAATGTGTGTGTGGGGTTTTTTTTTTATTCCCCCCCCTGGTGAAGCTACTCCCAGACGGCACCTCGTTTCCTCCCAGTCTCCGCTGTTTATGTTTGCTTATTAGATCAACGCTTTCAAAAAATTTCATTAAACAATTTCTCCCGTAGCCTCGTTTTCCCGGCCTTCCTTTTCATTTGACTGCGGTGGGTCATAAAAAGCCTCCTTCTCCACGGTCCGAGAAGACTTTATTCATCTGAAACGCAATTACAGATATGAGGGTTAATGAAATAAAGGAGAGATTACAAGGTGGATGTGTGTGCGGGGGGCTGGGCGGGGGGACGCACACACACACACACCTGCATGCATACAAAGCAATTCTCAGACAGCCAAGTCATTAAGGCCAATGTTAGTCTGCGGTGTTTAATTAAGGCTTAAAAATGAGGTCAGCTGCGGAAGGACAAACATATTCTAATGAGCTCTGAATGTGTGGCGCATGAAGATTTACAGCCGGCTTCATCTCGCTGCTCGACGGCTTCATCTCCATCCAGATAGAGCTTACGTGAGGTCACGAGGTATCTCTGTTCAGCTCAACCATACGCAGAATGACATCTGACGAGCCAGGCCTGCTTCTCCAGGAGGAAGCGATTGCAGCGATGTGTCCAAATATTTGTGGACACCCCTTATAATGAATGCCTAGGCTGACACAGATGTGCAAAGGCACTTGTAGAGAAGTACTGGCAATAGAATAAGACTCTCTCTGGAGAAGATAAGCATGAACCTATTGGCTCCATGCTGCCTAATAAAGCCAGTCGTGGGCTAGTAGAGGGGTATAAAGCCCCCCAGCATTGAGGAGCTGTGGAGCAGTGGAGGAACTGTGTTCTCTGGAATGGTGGTGGTGGAGCTCCATCCAGTACTTTTGGAAACAATGAACTCAATTTGCACACCTGACTCAAGACACCTCAGAGACTCAAGACTTGGTCTTGGACTTGTGCCATCCTAAAGACTCAACAAGCGTTGACGTGGACTCGAACCCCAGAACGCTGAGACTCGACTTGCAGGTTTTTTAAGTCTTTGTACTATGTACTATGTATGTATTTGTACTATGTATTTTACCCATCTGTGGTAGTAAACACACACACACACACACACACACACACACACACACACACACACACACACACACACACACACACACACACACACACACACACACACACGAACTAGGGGCAGTGAGCACACACACACCCAGAGCGATGGGCAGCTAACTCCAGCACCCGGGGAGTAGAAAGGTGAAGAAGGGCCTTGCTCAAGAGCCTTACAGTGGCAGCTTGCCGAGCCCGGGTCTCGAACCCACAACCCTGTGATCAACAGCCCGGAGCTGTAACCGGAGCTCTAACCGCTGAGCCACCAGGTTGAGACTCGTCTTAGACTCACACCCCCGAGACTCAAGACTCGACTTCAACTCGCCCCTCGGAAATCCGTCTTGGCCTCACACCCCCAAGACTCAAGACTAAGACTCGAACTCCAGAGACTCCCCGCGTCCCAGAGACCAGGTGACCACACATAGCGCCAAATTCAGATCCTAATAAAGTGCGCACAAACTTTTGACAGATCTTCTTCGCTTGTTCCAACAACTATCCGTAAGGAAAATAAGCGTGAACTGGGACGTCTAAGGGTTAAAGTACCACCAGCGACGTTTTCCGAAAAACAACAACAAACTCTGCAGGTCCTGATTTCCTTGTCGCCAACTTTCAGTTCATTTTTTCCTCCATGTGACGGTTTGTCAGACTCCGTATGGGCTCCAGAGGCCCAGGGTATCACCTTTGCACCGCAAAAATCAATCTGGAGGCACGAACAGGTGTTTCTCCTGGCCGAGCGCTGGAGTGAGGGAGAGGCGGGTGGGAGAGCGAGGGGTTGACCTTGGCTTTTTCAATGGATCTGTCACACACACACATATACACACATACACAAATACACACACCTGCTGGCTTGGGCTGATCTGATCTGCATCGCGGCTCTGCCGGTGATACGCCAGGGTCAAGCTCCGCCCCCCGCCCTTGAGCCTTGGAAAGGAGGGGGAAAAAATGCTGATGCGGAAAGACAGCGGGAATGCGGTCACCTCTGGGACGCAGTCCTGAAACATTACGGGATGAAATATTTACATGAGATAAAGCAGGCGCGCTATTGTCCTGGGCACCTTCCAGTGTTTACTTACGCAGCTTGCCAGCTCGTCTCCGGAGTCAGTCTTCAGCCACTAGCAGACGAAAGCGATTTCCAATCTCACGTGAAATTGCGCACCGTCATTTCCAGCAGAAAGCCTCAGCAAGTTTCCCCCCCGAAAACAACACTACGTCGCCGAACAAGCGTGATTTCATACGTGGCTGCGAGGAGGCCTTTCAGAAAGGATCAGCGGCGGAGGAAATGACGCGACCGCTAATGGCTGCTGCTATTTTCAGATGGTAATCGCTGCCAAATGACTACAGGAAGCATGAAAAGGGCCGAGATTTCCAGAGAGTTCTGTCCTCCTTTCATTCTCTCTCTCTCTCTCGACTCGGCTCGCGAGCATCTCCTTCAGCTCAGACGCCCACGCGACCGCCACACAAGAGTCCCTGACAATTTACAGGCCTACCACACTTTCCAGCGCGCTGTGATGGTAGTTAACGTTCCGTGTGAATTCCCGGGTTCCTCGGCAGTCTGACACAGCACATGACATCTGAATGATGTTTTTCTTTTTTTTCTTTTTTTTACTCCTGTAACCTTCTCATTTTCACAGCTCTCTTTTTTTGGAGTCATTGATTTGAGTTCTGTCAAACGAGCGCACATATAATCTACCACATCTATAACTTCTACAACAAACAGGACTACAAGATCCTAATCCTAACCTTAACCTTGCATCAACCCTAAATCCTAACTTTAACCCTAAACCTAAACCCAACATTAACCTTAACCTTGAATCAACCCTAAATCCTGACCTTAACCTTAAACCTAAACCTTAACCTTGCATCAACCAAAAATCCTAACTTTAACCCTAAACCTAAATCCAACATTAACCTAACCTTGAATCAACCATAAATCCTAATTTTAACCCTAAACCTAAACCTAATATTAACCATAACTTTGAATCAACCCCAAATCCTGACTTTAACCCTAAACCTTAACCTTGAATCAACCCTAAATCCTCATTTTAACCCTAAACCTAAACCTTAACCTTGAATCAACCCTAAATCCTAATTTTAACCCTAAACCTAACATTAACCTTAAACCTTGAATCAACCCTAAACCTAAACTTAATATTAACCTTGACCTTGCATCAACCCTAAATCCTAACTTTAACCCTAAACCTAAACCTAACCTTAACCTTGCATCAACCCTAAATCCTAAATCTAACCCTAAACCTAAACCTAACCTTAACCTTGCATCAACCCTAAATCCTAAATCTAACCCTAAAGCTAACTTTAACCTTAACCTTGCATCAACCCTAAATCCTAAATCTAACCCTAAACCTAACCTTAACCTTGCATCAACCCTAAATCCTAAATCTAACCCTAAAGCTAACTTTAACCTTAACCTTGCATCAACCCTAAATCCTAAATCTAACCCTAAACCTAACCTTAACCTTGAATCAAACCTAAAACCTAACTTTAAATCCTAATTTTAACCTAAAACCTGATCCCAACCCTAACCTTGACTTTGAATGAACCTTAAATCCTAAACCTAACCATAACAATTTAGGTTTAGGTTTAAATCTCCTGAAATCTTCTGAAAATAACATGAGGGAAAAGGATTTTACACCATATTTAGAATTGAATTTATAATTTGATTAAGTGTGATCGAGATTTACTAGCAAGCATGTTATGATCCCTCTGATCCTGCATGATATTAATGTATTTTTAACATAATTAAAGCAAGTACCTGCATTTGCTTCTGTATTTACAGCATACCTGCAGCTCTCAGCATATTTGAAATACAATTAACTGCCTTTTCTTCACTTAAGCTGCAAAAAAACCCTTTCTGGTGCTTTTATTTTGTGGGAGTGCGCTGGATGAGCATGCAAGCTGATGCAACATTCGATTCTCTGAATGAATTTCCTCATGAATATAGAAATCCTCCAATTTGCAGGTCTGAGACTCCTCATAAAACAGCGCCGATGAGCAAATCCAGTCACAGGATTGCAGAGATGACTATTTTCCCTTCCATAACACATTCACTGAATGCTAATCCATTAGCCAATGAGTCACATGAGGTGCATCTGAGCAGGAAAACACTAACAGCTAACAGCTGTGAACTTTCCGGCTCGGAACGAGCCTCTGCTGAACTCTACTGCACTAGGGTTCACTACGCGGAGTGTATTAGCATATGATGAGATCAAGCACCACAGCTACTTTCTTCTCTGTCAGGGGTCTCCTGCCTCCTCTGACATACGACTCGTGCTTTTCAGGATGAAACCTTTCACAAGTCACTCGATAAAAGGTCACACACCTCCGCCTCGCTAGCCAATTTCTCGGTCGCTCCTGGCAACAGGCGACAGATGTAACTAGCATGTTATCCAGGGTTCTTATTATAGGTTCCTCTGTTAATGATGCGCATGTAACATTGCATCTTAGCCAGGTGCTTTATTATTGGCTCGTCTCTGGATCTGTGCTTTAAGCCTGGAACACATGTACGGAAATAGCTGCAAGATGCACTTTGCTAGCGCAAGCTAATTAAACGGATTGGCTAATTTGAGAAAGGCGGCTCGGGCCTGCAGCTCGTGGAACTAAACGGTAATGTAATCAGTGCTTCTAAAAACATTGATCAGTGATCAGTGATCAATGATCAGTGTGCTGTTTGACATTGTTTTTATTGAGGTAAATACTCTGATCCGGAGGAAGCCGGCCTTTCCCGGCCTTTTCCGCTGCTCTTTACGAATCAGGAGGAATCCCACGCAGAATATATATATATATATCAGCGGAAAAGGCCGCTATATATTTTTGCCTTGAAACGACACAGGCATCTCCCAGGAGATAACACGATGATGTACAAGAGGCATCATTGTGGGAAAAAGTATTTCTCAGCTTTTATACACATTTGAACAAAAAGTGGCATGTCCAAAATTATTCATACCCTTTGAAAACTGTCACAGTATATGGGAAAATCCAAAGTTCTATACCATTCCAAATAGTCCAAGCTGTTTTAAAGCATCCTAATGACCCTGATTCACTGGGAACAGCTTTTTTAATCAACTCAACAGGAGAAAACCAGCAGCTCTCTGCAGTTGGTTTGTGGACAGTCATGGCTAAGACAAAGGAGCTCACTAAGGACCTGCGGCTGTGCATTGTGGCCGCTCACAAGTCAGGAAAGGGCTATAAAGCCATATCAAAATGTTTTCAAGTTCCAGTGGCTACAGTGCAAAGTATTATTAAAAAATACAAGAAGTTCCGCACTGTGGAAAATCTCAGAAGATGTGGTCGGAAGCCAAAAGTGACACCTGTGCTGGCCAGGAGAATAGTGAGAGAGGTGAAGAAAAATCCAAGGATCACCACCAAGGCCATCCTGGTGAATCTGGACTCTGCTGGTGGCGACATCTCAAGGCAGACAGTTCAACGGACACTGCACACTGCTGGGTTCCACGGACGCAGGCCAAGGAGGACACCACTTCTCCAGAAAAGGCACACAAGAGCCCGCTTGACCTTTACAAATGCTCATCTGGACAAAGAAGAAGACTTCTGGTGTTCTGTTTTATGGTCAGATGAAACAAAAATTGAATTGTTTGGCCACAATGATGTGTGCACCATTTGGCATAAAAAAGGAGAAGCCTTCAACCCTAAGAACACCATCCCCACTGTCAAACATGGTGGTGGGAACCTAATGTTTTGGGGGTGTTTTTCAGCCAATGGACCAGGGAACTTGATCGCAGTAAATGGCACCATGAAAAAAGAGCAATACATCAAGATTCTCAACAACAACATCAGGCAGTCTGCAGAGAAACTTGGCCTTGGGAACCCTGGACATTTCAGCACGACAACGACCCACAACACACAGCCAAAGTGGTGAAGAAATGGTTAGCAGACAAAAACATTAATGTTTTGCAGTGGCCCAGCCAGAGTCCTGACTTGAATCCAATTGAGAATCTGTGGAGGGAGCTAAAGATCAGGGTGATGGCAAGGAGACCCTCGAACCTCAAAGAGTTGGAGCTCATCACTAAAGATGAATGGGCAAAAATACCAGTGGAGACATGCAAAAAGCTGGTCAGCAATTACAGGAAGCGTTTGATTGCTGTAATAGCCAATAAAGGCTTTTCTATTAATTATTGAGAAGGGTATGAATAATTTTGGACATGCCACTTTTTGTTCAAATGTGTATAAAAGCTGAGAAATATTTTTTCCCACAATGATGCCTCTTGTACATCATCGTGTTATCTCCTGGGAGATGCCTGTGTCATTTCCAGGCAAAAATATAATTTCTGGTTAAATAAAAGTAAATTTAAGTCAAACTTTGACAGGGGTATGAATACTTTCGGGCATGACTGTATATATATATATATATATATATATATATATATATATGACCCCTACTTCCTCTTGTAGGTCTCTCTCTCATGAACCCCTTATATATACATACACTATATGTCCAAATGTTTGTGGACACCCCATTCTAATGAATGCATTCAGCTACTTTACCATTGCTGACACAGATGTGCAAATGCACACACACAGCTTGTAGAGAAGTACTGCCAATAGAATAAACCTAACATTAACCTTAACCTTGAATCAACCCTAAATCCTAACTTGACCCCTAAACCTAACCTTAACCTTGAATCAACCCTAAATCGTAACTTTAACCCTAAACATGATCCTAACCTTAACCTTGAATCAACCTTAAATCCTAACTTTAACCCTAAACCTAACCTTAACCTTGAATCAACCCTAAATCCTAACTTTAACCCTAAACCTAACCTTAACCTTGAATCAACCCTAAATCCTAACTTTAACCCTAAACATGATCCTAACCTTAACCTTGAATCAACCTTAAATCCTAAACCTAAACCTAACCTTAACCTTAAATCAACCCTAAATCCCAACTTGAACCCTAAACCTAAACCTAACATTAACCTTAACCTTGAATCAACCCTAAATCCTAAATTTAACCCTAAACATGATCCTAACCTTAACCTTGACCTTGAACCTTATTTAGGCTTAGGTTTAAATCACCTGAAATCTGAAAATAACATGGAGGGAAAAACATTGATTTTAGACCATATTTATATACATACACTATATGTATATAAAAAGAAGAACTGCCAATAGAATAGGACTCTCTAGAGCAGATACACATAAACCTATTGTCACCATGCTGCCTAATAATGCCAGGTGTGGGCTAGTAGAGGGGTATAAAGCCCCCCAGCATTGAGCTGTGGAGCAGTGGTGGAAGTGGTAGTAGGTTGTGTAAACACAGGCAAAACTTCTTCTTTTAAAGCATAAAATCTCACGATAATATAAAATTATAAACTCTGTCTCCACTAACGCATAGGTACCGAGGTGTGGGCCCAGTGGAGGAACCTTCAGAAAGCTAGGACTGAACTGTGCAATGTACAGATGTTCCGGAGGCTCCGGAAGCGAGGCCACAGCTACATCTCGTTAGCGGAATCCCTTCGGATTGGCCGCGCCTTTAGCTTCCCCCTCGACCCGCTAACGATCCAAACCTGTTATCCTGACACCCCTGAGCTTCCCCTGCTTTTGTCAAAGTGATTTTGCGGCTGAAGCTGCATTATTTTCCCGCGGCCTCTCCAGGAGGCGCCTCTCCCGGCGCTGCGAGCCTCCGTGTCAGACCGTTACGGTTAATATGCACTCCGCTGCTCAGAAAAAAGAGGCGCTGGGAGATGCGCCCGGCCCTGTGATAAGCGCAGAGATGACAGATCCTCCTCTCCCTCCGTTTCGCTCGCCCGCCTGCCTGCCTGCCCGCCGCCGCCGCCTCGCCCAGACACCTCAGCCAAATGTCACCCAACAGAAGCTGAAGCATCAAGTTGGCAGCCAACACGGCAGCCGACACGGCAGCCCAGCGATGGGGCCGAGGAAAAGGAGAGACCAGTCGCTCTCAGAGGTGGCCAGAACGACACACACTTACGCACTTCTGGACTTGGTGTGACAGCTAGCCTTCAGAGATCCAAAAAGTGGGCCACAATACAGTAGAGTCTTCCACGACAACTGACAAATATATCTTCTGAAGGATTCTGGGAGACGTTACGTAATCCTCCCTTAATAGTAAGCGCAGCTAATAATTTATACTCTATTACAAAGAAAACAACATCTATTATAGATGGAGATGTGAGTCTGGAGCGTCAAGGACATCAAATCTGATCTTGTCAGCTTGAGATTCTGCCTGTCAAAAGTTTTCCTTCTGGAATTTTCCCACTGATTCTCAGCTGCCCTTTCGTTCCTGTTATTCGGAAAAGGGTTGCTGCTGTTTACTGCAGGGTTCCTCAAAAGTTCTGTCTTGAAGACGATGGTAACGTATAGCTCCTTGAAAATGTGGATGATTGCATGCTTCCTTGCCTGTTTAACTGGTCCTTCACACTGGTTCCAAACCTTTTGTAGATAAAGGTGCTTCATAAGGGGCTTTGAACGATCCCATAGAAGCACCCCTTGAAGCCCAGGTTGAGGTTGAAGCCCAGAAGATGTCCAAAGCCACAGCATGCTCTGGTCCTATTCCAAAGCAATGCAGCAATTACACTGCATAGTGGTCATTTCCTTTAACACAATCGGGGTTCCAGGTGGGCGTGGGTTTCAGTTGGGTTACCTTAATCTCACATGGGGCCTAGATGGGACAACCTAGATGCAGCCCATGCATTTTAACCCCTCTTAGTCCCATCACTGACCCTGGTGGGCATCCATATGTGGGGCCACAAAGCAGTTTCAGATGTCAGGAGTTTTGTGTGGCCGTCAGCATCACCAACATTGGCGAGTTCCTCAAGGGCAACGTGTTTTCCATTCAGGAAACAATCTGAAATCCATCCAATCGCAGAAGAACATCTCAACGCTCTGGAACATCATGCCGCGGTGTCCTGATCAGTGTTCTGAGTCTCACAATGAAGGGGCTCGTTATACACAGCAGAAGAAAAACACATTTTAATGAGGTGGAGATTGAAAGGATTAAGTCGTAAGTAATTAGGAATTATGACTGGTGATGTACTTGACTGAAGAGACAACTCCAAAAACTCAAGGACGCTGATTGCCTCTAATGCCCTTTGATGTTTGCCAAAACAACAACAACAAAAAAAGCGGCAGAAATTTGAAGAGAGTGTTGCTTGTGGTGTTCCAGCCTACTCAGTTTTTTTGCGCTGGTGGGGTGACATAACTAAGCATGATGCCAGAAAGCTGTATCAACTCATCAACAAAGATATCACCCACCTCAGCACACTGTGGGATTATCCACTCTGGAGTCCAGAGAGCTGGATATTTACGGTCTGACTTAATGAGGTAAACCTGGCTGCACGCAAACTGTAGGACGATATTAGTGATCTCAGTGCTTTAAAACTCAGAGTTTGACCTTTTGACCCATCTGTACTTGTGCAGGCCGAAGCCCTGCTGCTCATGTTCATGGATGTTGTTCTGGTAAAATCTACGACTGTAGGTCCTCTCGTTTCAAACCCGATGTTTAGCACAATGTTATGGAAGAATCGGTGGCCTATTTTTTCCTCCTGGGCTCCCTCTAGAGTTGTGGAGTGTGATTCACGTTTACTCCACTGCTGTGTATACAAATCCGGCTTTAAGCGCCCCCTTATGGACGGCTGTACATATAATTTTTGACAAGCTGAGATACAGAATTAAGGTAGTAGAGTAATGTTACAGAAATTAAACTAATATTAAATTCGGGTTACACAGAATTCTGCTGTTCTGGAGAAGGCCTCACCAGCTCTATCAAAGTTCCAGAGTGAAGTAGCAATGTGGGAACATCAGGGTTGCTGTTCTTCCCAAAACAGTCAGAAGAAACCTTTATTAATTGCGTAAAATCATAAAATCTTATCATATTATTTAGTTAAAAAACAGAGATACAAGGTTTTTACATAATAGAGATCACATACTATATGTACAAATGTTTGTAGACACCCCTTCTAATTAATGCATTGAGCTACTTTATGTCGCAGCCATTGCTGACACAGATGTGCAAATGCACACATACAACTTGTCTAGGCCCTGTAGAGAAGTACTGCCAATAGATTAGATGAACCTATCAGCACCATGCTGCTTAATTCCAGGCGTGCATTAGAGGCGTAAAAAGCCCCCTAGCATTGAGCTGTGGAGCAGTGGAGCACTCCACCCAGTACTTCAGTTTGAGTGCAATCAAATCCTCACAGCAATGCTAGTAGAAAGTCTTTATCTCTGGTCAGTAGAGACGGTTAATCCAACAAAAGCTGGAGAAACTCTTTTCAATTTCCTTGATTTCAGAAGAAACAATGAATAAGCAGGTGTCCCAATACTTTTGTCTCTATAGTGTATTTCTGGACTTCTAACATTGATCACTGGTTCAGTGGTTCAGTCCGAGTCTGTGTCCTCATTTCTTCTGGTTGAGTTCTGTCGACCAGAGGAGGATGGCTTCCTATCCTAAGGTTTCCTGCTTCTCACTCTTCTGAGGGAGCTTTTCCTGACACTGCCGCCTCTGTCTAGCTCACCGGGGGCTCGGACCCGGATTCTGTGTAAAGCTGCTTTGTGAGTAGACCTGCTGTTAAAAGCACTTTATAAATAAACTAGGCTGGACCGGACTCGACTAGGTGCTACACACTGCAAGCTGAAAGTTTGTACACACCCACACATTCTCCACACTTTACAACAATAGTGAAGGTCTGGGAACGATGAAATAGCTCTTATAGAATTATAAAGAGACCAAAAAGAGCCCTATTTTAGCCCCTCTACGTCTGGATGTAGCTTTCCATGCTGTTGCTGTTCTCTCAAGCAGCTTCACAGGGAGCCGCCTGGGATGCTCTTCCCACAGGACAGGAGAAAATACACATGCTGAGATGTTCAGCTGGAAACTGCTTTTTAACTGATGCTGAATAGTCTGAATAAGCAAATAAACATAAAGACAGTGGTCAGTGAGAGTGTCTACCTGTAATTAACTCTATATAACATTAGAATAAACTCAAATAAACATAAAGTCAGCGGTCAGTGAGAGTGCCTACCTGTAATTAACTTTATATAACATTAGAATAAACCCAAATAAACATAAAGTCAGTGGTCAGTGAGAGTGTCTACCTGTAATTAACTCTATATAACATTAAAATAAACCCAAATCAACATAAAGCCAGTGGTCAGTGAGAGTGTCTACCTGTAATTAACTCTATATAACATTAAAATAAACCCTAATAAACATAAAGTCAGTGGTCAGTGAGAGCATCTACCTGTAATTAACTCTATATAACATTAGAATAAACCCAAATAAACATAAAGTCAGTGGTCAGTGAGAATGTCTACCTGTAATTAACTCTATATTACATTAGAATAAACCCAAATAAACATAAAGTCAGTGGTCAGTGAGAGTGTCTACCTGTAATTAACTCTATATAACATTAAAATAAACCCAAATCAACATAAAGCCAGTGGTCAGTGAGAGTGTCTACCTGTAATTAACTCTATATAACATTAAAATAAACCCTAATAAACATAAAGTCAGTGGTCAGTGAGAGCGTCTACCTGTAATTAATTCTATATAACATTAAAATAAACCCTAATAAACATTAATTAAACATAAAATAAAAAACTAATAATAAATAAACTAAATAATAATAACAATATATATAACAACAAACCAAAATAGGAAGTAATAAATACTGTACTTTAGAAAATCCACCAGAAGAAAGCTACATTTGTCTGCTCTACATAAATGTTTTAAATGACACATAATTGCCATTATAATATTTATCCACAGTAAAATATTTATTCTTCTCAAGCGATTAAGACGTCCGTAGCGCTTTACAGTGGCTTGTTGGATTAGATCTGCTCTGCTAGCGTTCCAGCCTGAAGCTTCATGGACGAGGTCTGGTCTGAAAATGAACCCCTACCTTTCACACTAGTAATGACCACTGTTATTAAAACCAACGCAAGCTGCAAAAATGCTGCTTTTCACACCTCCCAGTGTCCTCCTCAACCCAAAGTCTGGCCAGACTGCCCTAATTAGCAAAAGTGAAGCCGGTTTGAGGCAAAGTCACTGGAGTTGAACTTGGAGAACTTTTGCCGAGGCCAGCTCGCCTCTATAAGCAAACTAGCGTCATGCTGCCATCATAATAGGGAATAACAAGACAGCCACGGATCAATACGTAGGAAAATCGTTAATAATCATCAGGGTGTTTATCGGCATGTGGGAGATGGTTATTTAAATCTCCGGCAGCGGAGTTCCAGCGGATGAAGAGAAGCAAGCTTGATCACGACCTTATGTGACAAGATCAGGAGGAAGATTAGCCGAAGTTGCTTGCAATTCCGAAATGTCCCGGAGTGTTTTTTTTAGGCCGCAACATTCCTCGGACGAGGCAGGAGCCGTAACGCCGCGGCGGCTGTTAGCGTGGAAAAAAGCAATTACCCCTTTTACTCCAGATAAATTGTAAAAGGGAGGCCGTCCCCTCCTGGGCACATCTCAATCGAACTCCATCCCAAACTAAAAGGAGAACGTGTCCCACGCAAATCCCTGGGAAAGGTAAACAAGGCTGTTTAGCACTTCCCTCCCCCTCCGCCCTCCCACTATTCGCTAATGAATTCCTAACCTGGCGCGGTAAGGTTGATTAGAATGGATTAGTCGACCTCAATTCATCTCTGTTAGCATTTGCAGAAGCGGGGCCAAGCGCTCGCCTATCCCTGCGCCTCCTAAGCCTTTAAATATCTCCATCCCACTATTGGAACTGGCACGCAGCCTCGTAAGCTGCTTGTTTCAGGTTCTGTTGCCGTTTTTTTCAAACTCTGCACTTCTGACTGCTATTTTCTATGCTGGTGGAGAACCTCTGAGAGCGAGGGCTGTGGTCGAGACCCACCTCTGGCAAATCCAAGACTATCCCAGACTAGCTGAGTCCAAAATGAAAGCAAGGCTTAAGATCGAGGCCAGGTTTAGCTCTACAGGTTGCTCCGACTCAAAGAGAGGGCGGAGCCATGTTTATTTGTTACTGGTCAGGGCTATGCTGACATAGGCATGACCACTTATAGAAGTGTCCATAGACTTTACTAGATCATACATAAGCTATGCATTTACACTGGGGGCCCTGAGGAGCCAGATTCGCTTCATTAGAAAGGGACCAAAGGAACCATAAATTAGTGGCACCTTTGTCTTTATTTGTATACTGCCAGCTGTGGTCAATCACCTAATAAGGGTAATAAGGATAAACGGTCATTCAGAGTGGGGGAAATGTACGCCTGTCTACAACATCAAGACCCACCAGTGAACCTACGCATGTCCTCTGGGCTTTAACCTTCTGAACCCCAAGGTTTTTATACTGTTATCAATCATAATTCAGCAAATACAATGAATTATTTTATAAGTGGTGGGTTTAGACTATGTTGGTAATGTGGTTGGTGTGGCGCAACTGATAAAACCGCTAGCTGCCAGTGAGCTGTTACATCATGTGGGAGACCAGGGTTCGATTCCCAGTCTGGGTGTGCTACACCAATATGAGTCCTTGGGCAAGACTCCTAACCCTGCATTGGTCAGCTAAATGCCATCAATGTAGATTATTGTATGGGGTCCCACAGGGTTCTATTTTAGGGCCTTTGAAATTAATGTTATTTAAATATATGAGTACTGCAGTGAAGTGTGGACCCATGTACAGGATTTAAGGAGGTAAATGTTGACTTATGTTGATTATGATACAGTAGTGGCAAAGTGCCACAAAGTTTCTCTGGGGACTACTTTTTCTTGCCTTTTCGGCATGTATCCCTCCACCAAGGAAGGGTTTTAGAAATCCGTTTCAGGCCATTTCAAGCTCCTAGAGACATTATAAAACAGTATCCCGGCCAGTGTTGTCATGACTACTTCATTTAAAAGTTTTCTATGCGCTTTTAGAGCCCTGAAACTCTGCAGACGTCTGGCTCTACTTACCACCACTGTGAGGAAAGTAAGGCACTGCTGACTCGGGAAGTTTCTCTACACTGTTTTTTCAGCCCAAACTTCTCGGAAAGACTCGGCTCGCAGCTGAATGCAGAAATGATGAAGACCTTTTCACGGGAAAACATTCAGTGAAACTTGTCGTGCAGTACATTCCCAACTCCCAAAGTACAGGCACCCCCTGCTGAGCCCTTCGCCGAAATGTCCCAGCTTGAACACAGCCCTCACTTGAGCGCTCAGGTGCCGCGTTTGAGAACCTTTCTTTCTGAAATCCGTTTTGTGTCGGGCTGCGCTGGCAGACTCGCGTGAGCCGTGTTTCCGGCCCTGTGAACGTCAGTCACTCTCTTCAAGCAGCCTCGGAGATGTGACCCGAAGTCGGGTTTGAGTGACAGGTGTACCGGGACGTTCTAAAATAAGGCAGGAGGCTTACTGTATTTCCACTCGGGCCTGTTTCCCGGCATGCTCGGTAAACCTCACCAAGCGGATCCGCTCTGGAGCCAAAGTGTGGCGGATCCCGATGGGCCCTCGGGGAGCTGGAGTGGGCTGGAGTGGAGAGCAGGAGGCGAGGACGAGGAGGGGAGTGTTGGGGGGTCTGTCAGCTGGGAGGTCATACCGGGAAGGGTTCGAGCACAGTGCCCCCCAGGGGGGGGGTGCATCTGCAGAACACGACCCCCTGGGCACTGTGACTCAGTGCGATCCAGTCATTCTGCCGAGCTAATTAAGGAGCACTGTTCAGGCTGATTAGTTTCCATTGTGTAATTACTGAGCAGTCTGTTGAGGTCTGTTTCCCACCCAGTGCCAGCCATTCACTGCTCTCTCCGGGAACGAGTGAGTGTGGGGCGGCTGAGTGGGCGCGCAAAGATACGACCATAGACATAGTGGTGGAAGTCACAGTGACCTGTGCAGAAGCCCCCCATGTAATGCTCCCGGCACTCGAAAAATAGCCATCGCCTCTTTTCGAACTGCCGTCAATGCAACACCACCAGGCAACCACCCAGGTATCCAGCTCTGATGCATCTGCTAGCAGACGTCCATGCCGACCAGCATCACACTGAAGTGATGTGGAGAGTGAGAGCGAGCACCATCTACCCACCTGGAGACAGCAAGGCCAGTTGTGCTCTCTCAGGCTCCGGCTGCTGATGGCAAACAGCATGACCCGGGATTCGAACCAGCGATCCTCAGGTCATAGTGGCATTATACAGCCCTTAGGAATAAATGTGTGTGTGTGTGTATGACAAAAGTGTCTGACTGTAGCTTTAAGTAATAGTACGGATAGCACAGAAACATACACTATATGTCCAAAAGTTTGTGGACACCTTTTCTAATCACTGCATTTAGCTACACCCCTTTGATTTGCACTCATTGTTGACATAGATGTGCAAACTTTATTGTCATTGTTGTAATACAGGCTTCCACAGCACAGCGAAACACCGCTGGGCTAAGACTCCGGTGCAGTAGGGATGTGGGACAGAAGTGCAGGAACTAAAGACAAAACACGAAACAGGCTGCATAGACAATAAGCACAAGTATGTGCATGGGCAAAATAGTTAGAGTATGGACTTTTATACTTTAGGATGGGATGTAAGACTGGGATGGATGGCCTACACTGTATGGACAAAAGTATTGGGACAACCCCTAAAAAATTAAATTCTTCTATTAAAAAAATAGTTGATCCTGCTTTTGTTGGAGTAACTGCCTCTACTGTCTCTACAGGGAAGAAGGCTTTCTACTAGATTTTAGACCAGGATTGCTGTGAGGATTTGATTGCATTCACAGAAAAGAGCGTTAGTGAGGTCAGGCTGTTGGACAATTAATCAACAGCACACTTCATCATTCCCAACTCCACAACTAATTTTCATCATTCCAGAGAGCCACTGCTCCACAGATCAATGCTGCTGGGGGGCTTTATACCCCTCTAGCCCACGTCTGGCATTATTAGGCAGCATGGTGCTAGTAGGTTCATCTGGTTTATCTGCTCCAGAGAGTCCTATTCTAGTGGCAGTACTTCTCTACAGGGACTAGACAAGCTGTGTGTGTATGTGTGTTAAAGTAGCTGAATAATGCATTCATTAGAAGAGGTGTCCACAAACATTTGGACGTATACTGTAAGTCTAAGCCCTGGCAGACAGGGCTCTCTCTTTATCACACACAGAAACATACAGCTACATAAAAGTGTGTGTGTGTGTGTGTGCGTGCGTGTGTGTGCGCTCTCTAACTTCAAAATCCACACTAATAAATCTCATCATAACTAGGACTAGGAATGAGCTCCCTCTATAGGCGAGGAGCGGAACGGCACCCTGGCACTCGCTACACACTTGGACGCTCTCAAAGGGAAGTGTGTTAAATACCCACAGTCTGCTGAAGCACCTTCGAGTCACTGAAGGTTATTCAACGGGGCCGCCAGCACCATGGCACGCTCCTTTCAAGAGGAGGAGGAGGAAAAAAAATTGCTGGTTGTTTTCCCTCAAGGGACATCCAATGAGGGACGCGCCATCCATAATCCAGCCTGAATTTGCCTGCTCAGCTGGCAAAGTGTCCAACGGATAAATCTGGCTCTAATAGAGGCGCTAATAGAGCGGTTGTGGGTGTTATCTTTATGCGACTCTACATGAACTGACACAGGCTAGTTTATCTTTAACAATGCCAATTGATATTTAGAAGCTATCTAAGCCGTGCAAAGCTAATATCTCGTTTTCAAGGGTGTTTGTCATGCATCGGGGCCTCGGGCGGCAGATTGCGCCGGCGGACGAGGCCCAGCTGTCTATGGATGACGGGTTCAGGAAAGCCTGATAAGGAATTTCCGTTTTTTTCACCCTTCCCGTTTCAGCCACAAATAAATAAATATTGCATTATGCAGGAAAATTGAGTTGTGCTCCATCTTCAAAGAGCTTGCGTTCTAAAAAACAGTCAGTTTTCGGATAATTACGAAAAGTGGAGCTCCTTCTGGGATGCCCGGGGCGTCAAAAAGTGTATATCTTGGAGAGATTAAAGCAATGAAGTGTTTCTTTCTGCGAATCCAAATTCAGAGTTGGGAGAACTGCCTTCTTCTCTGGTTGTAATAAATGTAACAATTAAATTTTTTGAGTTAACTCAACTTAGTTCAGTCTAAAGTTCTCCTCACTTACATTTTTAATTTTTGCATCTCAGTTTGATCAACAATTCATACTGATCTGAGCCTCAGAAACATTAGTAAATGAGCTGCAGCTGAAACTGATGTGTAGTCAGTGGCTCTGCCCCCTCAGTCTGTTTACTGTTTATTCCCACCTGCAGGCTAGACCTCCTCCTATGACACTGGGGGAAGGCCTCCCTAATCCCAGACTCCTAACCATAGCAGGCTGTGTTGTTGATAGAATGTGATTTGAACCCATGACCTCCTGAGTATCTTGACAAGCAGGCAGTTAGACAGTCGCACCACCTTAGAGCTGTGGAAACCATCTCCATTTTAAAATCTGAAAAAGAAGGGTAATAGTAATTTTACAGCTCTAGACCGGCCCTATGGTCTAACTGCTGCTTGTCGTCAAGTGTGAGGAGGTTCTAAGGTCAAATCCCAGCAAGGGCTCAGAGCTGCATTGTTAACAACCTCTCTCCTCCCAGTCTGGGGACGTCATGTGATGGGGAGTAAATTGGCCTTTCCGTTCTTTCTCAGAGGCAGAAATGTAGATGCCTTCGCAGCTTTAGAGTGGAGCGACCGTCTTACCGCATGCTTGTGAAGAGACTCAGAAGGTCATTAGTTCGAATCCCATCATCAACACCTTGATGGTCAGGAGTCAGAGAATAGGAAGACCTTCTTTCAATGTGATGGGGAGATCTAAGCTACAGAAGGAAACAAACAGGAAACAGGCTGAGGGGGCGGAGCCATAGATTTCAGCAGTTTCAGCATTTCTGAGACTGGACTCTGTATG